>NW_015505790.1:23690-73794 GCF_001515645.1 Sinocyclocheilus grahami
GGTTAATTATTCATATTTCCCCATGAGCTGATCCGCTACAACTAACACGACTAACTTAAGGAATATCAAACAAAAAAGCAAAACAAAAGATCAGGACTAGAAGAACTGAAATACTAAAACAGGGGCAAAAGGCAAAAAATGCAAAAAAGGAGCAAGACAAGAACATGGAACTACAAAGGACTAGACAAGACAAAGACCAACCAGGAAGGGAGACAGGAACACATACTCAGCCACATCCACAGACAAAGACAGTGACTGAAGGGGTGAAAATGACAACAAACCGGCAAAGACAAGAGGGCAAGGGAACAATATAAATAGGGAGGAAAGCACATGAGGAACAGGTGGATGCAATCAAGTAAATAAGGTCAAGACAAGGGCTAAACAAGGGGGCGTGGTAAAGGGAAACAAGGGGGCAGGACAAGAGGAGCACATGGCCAATAAACAAAGACAGAGCCATGTGTTCAGACACAAGACAAACAAAGACACGTTAAACAAAGACAGAACAAACATGACTGTCAGGGCAGGACCCTGACACCAGCATTCCAAAGACTCATGCAGCAATTACTTTAAACACCTTATATTCAGCATTAGCGCCTGTCACTCAAACAGTAGAGTAGGACGCTACCTATTATCTTCCTCTCACCCTGTTACTGACCCCTTTAGGTAGCATCAAGACCTCACCCTATCGGGAATAATTTTGTGCTGAAATAGCTCTGTTAACACAGTGCATGTCAGACTCTGACAAATGCATTTATCAGCTCTGCAGCAGTGCTCATTTTTCACGGCTTTGCTAATTAGAGCACAAAGGGCATCCATGTCTGCCGCACTGGACACTCAATCAATACAAACTCGCAGTTCACGCCGACGTAAGGATCCTGGCAGAACTGCAAGTGGAAAGGTTATTGTGCTCCAGTTTTAGCTCAGCGTGTCAAAACAGTGTAGCCCTCCTCAACAGTGCTATCATGGGAAAAATTAATAATAATAATAATAAATGTAAAACACTCTTTAAGTGCACTATTAAAATGCAGAATCTTGTAAGTCTATTATATCCTTCATCAGTCTCCACATTTTAATATCCCATGAAAGTACTTGAGATATAAAAGGCACTGTACAAATAAACGTGTTATTCCTAATGGTTTGTTCCACAGGTAATATCAATGCATCAAATGATGAGGGCTTGTTTGGTTTGTGGAACATGACCTTCAACAAAGCAGGCATCTGTTGAGTGTTAATTTTGTTTCGGCAGACTGCCTGGCTCATTGATAAGATGCTACAATTTCAGAGGCTTGTGATATGTGATGTTCATTAAGGGCCTTACAGGTCAATTATGTTTTGAGTCACGATCAGGAGGGGGAGAAAAGCTTTTATCGACGCCGGGCCATTAAAAGGAAAGTGATCCATGGCACCCTGTGGCATTTTTTTCCCTCTGCTAGCCACTTCCCATTTCCTCTAATTCCTCTAATGGTTAGTCTTTCAGAGCCAAGGAGAGCACAGTTTTCCCCTTGCAATTAAACTCTCAATGTCTTTCCTCACTAAAAACGCTTCGGCAAGGGCTACAATAGGAAAGTGCACCTTATAGAGGCTTTTCACTGCATTTGCAGGGGGTGAATATGTGTTGATGATGAAAGACTTCTTTGCCTTAAAGGAAATGGAGTCGTATTGGGGTAAACTTGAACTGATGTGTTGCTGATGAAGCATTCCCACACACAGCCGGCCCAGCGGTTGTGGATTGTAATGCATTAGGTTTGTATAATGGAAAATGTGTTTCAGTCATATTACAAAGAATATTCATGGCTGAATTTCATGCATGTCAACTAAAACAATTTACAAGCGTGCCTGAAATTCTAGCCATTATTTATGGCTGCAGCAAACAGGAAAATCATTAAAAAAAAAATTTTGACCTTGAAAAATTATAATGCTGACTGGTGTTAAACATCAAAACAGTAATGGCGAAAGAAAAAAAAGGTTTCTTCTATTTAATGTTTTATTATTTATAAGTAGCCTTATTGTATTGTATAATGTTCAGATCAAGCTTTTTTTGTGTGTCCAGATTATTATTATTGTTGGTATGTATACCATACATTGTATTGGTATGTATACCATACATTTATGTATATATAATGTTTTTGTATTTGAAATGACATAAAATAACATAATCACAGATTTTTGAAAATAAATAAATAAAAATTAAATTATTTTTAAAACTTTATATTAATGTATAATATGTCATGAAAATATTTATACAAAGCAAAAAACAATGTAATTTTATTACATTGGAAGACACAAAGTACGAAAGATCACATATACTTGTTAAAAGGGAAAACTCTTTAAAGATTTGCCAAGGTATATTAGGACCTCTGTGAGTTTGCCGTGAGCTGGTCTGATGTGAACAGTCTCCATCACTCATCTGTGAAAAGCACAGGCCACACAGAGAGCAGCCACGGGGTTTGACACTTGACAGAGTAGCTTGTGCCAAATGCATTGGCCTGTCAGCTTGTCTCCCTTTAGTCCTCATTTATTGAAACCTGGACTATGATGCACAAGTGTGTTTCTCACTAAATGTGATGCATTTTATATCCAACAGTCATTGTCCTTCAACACTCATAAAATCTATATGAAATATAACAAGGCAAATCTTTATATTTTGCTTTGTGCACATTCAATCAATCATTGGGGTGTTGTGACACTTGAGAGGTTAATTAGGCCATTTCATAGCTTTCTTTCACAGGAGATCACTTTGTTCGCGTCACCAGTGTGGGAAAACACATTGCACATAATCTGTCTGTCTGTTTGGTCAATACCACTAGTCTATTTTAAAGTGTGCTTAATTATTTGACATGCTGTCAGCTGCCTGACCTTGACACCATTGTTTGGTTAAAAGCAGCTGTTCAGTATGGCAGAAAATGGGCATTTTTAGATACTAATCAAAACATCATAATATTCAGTATGGTAGATAGTGAATATTAATATAGTCTGTACAAGTAATCAGGAAATATTTTGACACTTTTGGTTGAAAAACATAGCTGTGATGAACTTCTCTGCTGGTACACCATTGTAAATTTGGGGGGAACTGACATACATCCACTAAAAACCACTTGGATACCATGCGGCTGATTTGTTATTTTTTGTTAAAATGCATTTTTTTTTTAAAGATTAGTTACAGGAGATGTCATATTCTGTCCTGTCAAGACAGCTTGGTGCTTTTGTGTAAAAAAGGCGATGGTTTGAGCAGGTTGTGATTATGATTAGTTTCATTACTCTACATTTCAAAGCAATTGCATTTCATTCTCAAAAAATTTCCCACAGCGGGGCTTTCAAACTGCTTTCATTACCAGCACACCAACAGTAATACAATAGCAAGTATATTTCAAGCCTGTCTCATTGGTGGTTTGAAAAGCATAACAGATGCACCAGATGTAGGCTTCTATTTCAACGCATTGTACCACATCACTGCCAAATGATAAGAGTGGCTTGTAAGTGGAAAGTTATTCAGAGAACACAAAATATGAGACAATTGGAACTTCTTAGACACTTTTGTAAGATGACATTATTGACACCTCTTTTGAGTCCAACAGCAGGATATGTTGGTGCACATTTAAAGTTGATTTGAAGACTGCAGACCAATGAAATCCAAAATGGAATAAGAACTAATTGTGTTTTTGACAGTTCGTGTCAAAAGGCTCTTCTGCTTGACATATTGATGGCAGCTATTAAAGGGTGATACACTTAGACCCTCAGCACAATACAGCCAATTAGTGCAATTCAGGTTTTAAACAACAAATCTTACGCTGAGGAATGAAGGGCTCTAAAGTAATCAATATCACTGCAATAGAACTGAATGGCTTTTGAATTGTAGATTGATTGCTGTTTCAAGCAAACCATTGCTCTCCATACCAGACTAAACACTTTCAGAAACAATTAATGGAGACAGGGAATCAGTGGTCAAGACACAATATGACCAGTTGGGGATGAAGCCGTTAAAAGTGTTGATTATCTACTTTTGTAGGACCTGAGAGATGTGAATAATCTTTATGTGACTTTTAGGATTATATGACAGAACTACCTTTGCTTATTTCATAGAAAGTTTGAGCTATTAGAATAAGAAATGTGGCTTATGTTTATCAGCCAGTCTGTTTCCTGCATCTGAAGTCTGAATAATTAAGACCTGTTACAACTTTGGCTTTATTATTAATCTCTGACACTAAGCTGTCAAGAAGCTGTAATGGAAATCTGAAGTGTACACCTGAGCCAAATGAATTTCTTTATCAAAACGGCCTGATAAGAAGTTCAAACACACTGAAAAAAAATGATTCATTGAAATTACTAAATTTTTTAAGGTAAGTGGTTGCAATCAATTTATTTGAGCTACGTTTAAATAAATTTAGTTGACTAACTTTTAACATATATATTTTTTAATGTAGCTAAAATAAAGTGTTCGCAACCACTTACCTTAAAAAAAAATAGTATCATTTTTTTCAGTGCACACACAATCTGACTAAAAAGTAGTTTTTAAGAGACTGACATATATATTTCATTATTCTTTGCTGAACTGATTGGGATGTCTGGAACATTTAATTACAATTAAATTATAAACATTTCTGTTATTTAAATTTTACATAATGTTTATTTAGCTCTTGTTTATAATCAGACCTCACACTTTCCCTCTGATAAAATAACCCAATGATTCAATATAATTTACATATTTTGTTATAAAATGTGTGATGAAAATTACCTGAGATTAACTAACAAATCAACATGGTGTTTCACCATTTCAGAATATATGATCAATTAAATCTATAATAAATTCTACAGGATTTGTTAAACATAAATAATTAAATACCTTTCATTTAATTAAATTGTCTCGCATTAATCAATTACTAATAAAACATTGCACAGTCACAAATGTAGCTGATTAATTGCAGTTTTTCTGACTTGGTCATAATTATCCTCACTTAGTTGTTTCCTCACATCTTGATGAAATAAATATATAATTGTTAAAAAAAAGCCCAGTATGTTTTGTTTACTCAGCCTTGTGTTTGACTAATTCGCTGTCTTTCTAGTTGTGTCCCCAAGGTTGATTGAAATTGCATTGCTGAATTTCAAATAGTCAAAAAGCGGCACACACTGTAGAGCTTACACACTTAAGAGAATGTATGCTGACAGCTCACACTGACAGTCTTAGTGGGAGTGAAGCTGCACACTCACTGGACTGAATAAGTTAAAGCAAAAAAAGAGGAATGCTAGCTTATTTTCAGCTTTTCAGAACACCAATCTTTGCCAAATGTCATAAAGGACTAACAAGGCTACAGTATGGGAAGACAACTGGACACCATCAGTACAATCAAGCATTGAGAATGGTGTCTTGAGCAGTGGATGTAAAATTCACAAGGATAAGATGGTAGATATCTCTGGAACAGAGGCGTTGCAGAATAATAAGAGTAGAGATACAAAGTGTTCAAGAAAGTGTGTGAATAGATGATATCTCCAGAAAATGCAGTCCAATGTGAACATGCTTCAGCAGCAAATATCTAGGTTTAAAAAAAAAAATTTTTTTACATGTGTTTTTAGTGTTTCATCAAAATGCAAAGGTCCAAAGGTCAAGACCACTAACAAAAATACTGCTATTTTGCATTTAACTTTTTTTTGTTTTTGAATTAGAAATGATATTCATCCATTTTTCAAAGAACATCTTGTGAAGGTCCGACCTTGTTCAAAGGAGTTCACATGGTCAATGTCATATTGATTAATGACCTTGAAATCGTTTGAATTTTTCATATCTTTTATTTGTTTCTCAACGTAACATTTCTTTGAATTTGATTTTTCAGAAACGTCCTGTTAATTGCGCTTACAATTTTTTTAAACAATTATTTAAAACATTTTTTTTACATGTGTTTTTAGTGTTTCATCAAAATGCAAAGGTCCAAAGGTCGAGACCACTAACAAAAATACTGCTATTTTGCATTTAACTTTTTTTTGTTTTTGAATTAGAAATGATATTCATCCATTTTTCAAAGAACATCTTGTGAAGGTCCGACCTTGTTCAAAGGAGTTCATGGTCAATGTCATATTGATTAATGACCTTGAAATCGTTTGAATTTTTCATATCTTTTATTTGTTTCTCAACGTAACATTTCTTTGAATTTGATTTTTCAGAAACGTCCTGTTAATTGCGCTTACAATTTTTTTAAACAATTATTTAAAACAGTTTCAGTGTGGACTTCAGACATTCCTAAAACCAGTTTCAAAGCGAGTCATGCTAAAGTCAGAATGTCATTGGCAAAGACACCATTTTGTTCAGCCAAAACTGGTAGTGATCTCTTGTGGTACATTTATTTACAAAATTTGTATTTGTGTGTAGAGAAACACAAACACATCTGAAGTGGTTTTACTGACACCTGCTGTTAACTCTCATGAGCCTTTTTAATTTAAAGCAATAGTTCACCTACAAATGAACATTTAGTCACTGTTTACTCACCCTTATGTTGTTCCAAACCTGTATGACTTTTTCTTTCATCTATAGAACACAAAATATGCTATTTTGAAGAATGTATCAACAGATTTTGCACATATACAATGACAGCCAGTCCAAAAACAACAAGAAACCACACAGGCCTTCTATGTATGGATGAAGAAAAAAAAAACAGTTCCTAACCGAATACTGTATAGAATATACTATATTTGGTTTGGACAACTTTCTACATTTGGTTTGAACAACTACAACTTTCTTCATAACCATTAAAAAGTATGTTCTACTGTATATAATATGAATGTGTTTAAATTAATGACATTTCCATCACGTCACTATGACTTGACCTACTGCATCAATTGCATACTTCACTGCCATTCACAAATCATCTCCCGTGGCCTCGTGGGATAGTAAAGTGTTCATCAGATTTAATTTAGAAATCTTGCTAGAAATTATTAGTCATCCAGGTACGTTTTATGAGTATTATGAATTTGGACATACTCGGCTCACATACTGCTTTTTGCCCAATATATAGAACGGAAGTAGGCATTTTGAGTCTCAAAATATCTTCTTTTGTGGTCCACAGAAGAAAAAAGTTCAAGTCAAGTTTGGAACCAACTAAATGATGATAGAACCTTAATTTTTGGGGAACTATCCTTTCAAGGGGACAATTTAGGTGCAAATTAAATTACCTCTCGTTTCTCAAATGCAGGTTATGCGCTTGAGCCAACTTTAACCTAAAGGCAGCTTTGGACGGTAGGGGTTCCCAATGACAAATGTTAAATGATGAACTGAGATGCCATTGAGAGATAATGTATTTTGGGGCAAAAACACATTTTTGAAACTCCAGTTTTAGACAACCAGCTCTGGAAATGACATTTCACAGCAGGTGTCAGATTCATTTCTCTTTACGCCTAGGCAACCTTCCTCCACTGTAGACCCACACCCACCCTCTCGTTCATCTCCTCCTTTCCTCTCTGCTAAAAGGAAGGTTGCGGGTCCATCAGGCCTGTAACCAGAACTGCACATGCTGAGCTATATGGATTAATCTGTCCTGCTGTGATGACAGTTACAGATACAGTCCCTGCTTTCACCACAAGGTGAGACTCAAGGATAAAGCATTAGACCGGCACATGTAAAAAGGAGCGTCGTTTAGGTGAGGCATTAACTGGCCTCCTGACATTCTGTTGTCATCAATTCCCCACCTTAATCATGAATTTGACCTCATTGTTTAAGCTGGTAGCGCTACCTGATGGCCTCATTGAGCATGTCAGGATGCGCTGCCCCTCTATTAGAGCAGCTTTATTAAGATGCAGGTTACGAACATAGCTGTGGCATGCAGTAGGCAGAGTCAGGTTCCTCACTAAAGCTAAGCAGTCCAGAATCTGGTCAGTACACTGATGGGAGACCATTTGTGAAAATGTGGCTTGCTGCTGCAGCTAGTTTTAGTCCAGCCAGCAGGGGGTGATAATTCCCTGGCTTGAATGGGTGCAAAAGTCCTAGTGTAATGACGCAGACTTTAGACTGTGAAAAGGAGCATCCTGCAGATGAGGAATTAAACTGGTATCCTGACGTTCTGTTGTAATGAATTCCCCACCTCAGTTACGAATTTGACTTTTTTTGAAGCTGGTAGCACATTCTGATGGCTGGTAGGCCGTTGTGAAAAACTAGCTTGCTGCTGGAGCTAGTTTTAGTCCGACCTGCAGGGGGTGCTCATATGGGTGCAAAAGTCTTAGTATAACGAATCGGACTTAAGAATGTAAAACAAAGCAACCTTCTGATAAAGCGTTAGACTGGCACCTGTAAAAAGGAGCATTGTTCAGATGACATTCTTTGCCAGCCCTACACAATCCCATCCTGTCACTGTAATTCGTTCATTTGCATCCAAAGTGCACAGCACCCTCGGTCCTTGGTAAGATATTTAAAGGCTGAGCATGCATCGCTGGATTTGAACAGAGGGCATCGGCAGACCTGTTTCTGCTGACAAATACAAAACAAGCACATTGGGGATTCAAGGCTACCTCTGCAAGAGTGTGTTGAAGAATGAGGAAGAAGTTGGATAGTATGTGTGTGTGTGTGTTTGTGTGGTTTGGCAGGTGTTTGGAACGCTTTAGTTGCTTCAGGGCCTCGTATCCCATCATCCGCTGCTGATTGTGATGCTCCCTGCATGGAGAGAAAGACAGACGAAAACAAACAGAGGGGAAACAGTAAAGGGAAGAAACAAGGAGAAAATGACAGTAAGCTGAACATATGGCCCTTATAGACAATGATGCCCTATATCAGGGGTGGCAAACTCCGGTCCTGGAGAGCCGCAGCCCTGCAGAGTTCAGCTCCAACCCTAATTAAAACTCACCTGCCTGTAGCTTCCTAGTAACTGTTCAGACCTTGATTAGCTTGTTCAGGTGTGTTTGATTAGGGTTGAAGCAAAACTCTGCAGGGCTGCGGCTCTCCAGGACCGACGTTCGCCACCCCTGCCCTATATCAACGCTACCTGAAAGCAAGTCACTAAGTCATCCAGTTACAAGAAAGACATTAGGTGCAGCCCTCTAAATTTAACAGCATTTTTCTGCTGAGAGGTCCATGTGAACATGACTCGTCAAAATGTCAAATCAGCAAATCATTACTGTTATTGTGGTATAGTGAATTATTGTGATATCTTGTTCAAAAAATCTTTTCTTTACCATTCTGTGCTGTACTAAACTGGTAGGCTAACTGAAAACACAAAGAATGGGAAATGTTAAAGGGCTACTCCACCCCAAAATGGAAATGTTGTCATTAATCACTTACCCCCATGTCGTTCCAAACCCGTAAAAGCTTTGTTCATCTTTGGAACACAATTTAAGATATTTTGGATAAAAAACAGGAGGTTGTGACTGACTGGCTGACACAGAATAGCGTACGCAGCTTGCGTTCCGCGGATATTCTCCAAAATGGCTCTGCGGTGAAGCGGAGAGACAGATGAGACGAATTGTTGAATAAAGTCGTTATTTTTGTTTTCTTCGCGTACAAAAAGTATTATTGTCGCTTCATAACGTTACGGTTAAACCATGGACTATTCTGATGATGTCTTTCATTCCTTTCTGGACCTTGACAGTGTAATTTACTTGGCAGTCAATGGGACAGTCACAAGCCTCCCGGTTTTCATCCAAAATATCTTTAATTGTGTTCCGAAGACGAACAACGCTTTAACAGGTTTGGAACGACATGGGGTAAGTGATTAAAGACAAAAAATTCATTTTGGGGTGGAGTAACCCTTTAATTTGACCAAATTTAGCATCGGTAATATAATGTGATATGTCATTTAAAAGACATTTATTAAAATATTTTCATAATTGAGAATAAATACACCATAAAGCAATTGAGACGTTGGCTTGACTTTGGATTTAGGTTAGTTAATGCCACAATCTAAAACTAACAAAAGATCAACTTCTAATGATGTTAGAATGTGACGTTGATTGGACGTAACCATTATGACGTCTGCCATACGTTAGATTTTGGTTGCCTTACCTGATGACTAAATATCAGCATTTGACGTCATTTTGATGTTGGATCAATGTTGAATTTTGGTTGCGTTGCAACACAACCTAAAAACAACAAAATATCAACGCTATCCAATATAGCAGCTTTTTTTTTTAGTGATATGCTATTTACACTAAGTGCAAATAGCTATAGCTTCTATTTACACGATGTTAAAATAGTAGGATTTTCTGCTATTTATACTACAATTAGATGCTATTTACACTAAGTGCAAATAGTGATGGATGATATTTATACTAAGTGCTAATAGCAATGAATTCTATTTACACTAAGTGAAAATAGCAGTATTTTTAACTATGCTATTTACACTAAGTGCAGATAGTGATAGATTTACACTATGTTAAAATAGCAGGATTGTCTGCTATTCATACTACTTATTGCAAATAGTGGCAATTATCTGCACCTCAGTATTATTGTACAATATGAAACAGTGTGCAGTATACAGTATGCCGTAATAACGTATTGAGTGTAAATTATCATTTTAATTCAAATTATTAAATGGATGCCACCTTATTGGGACAAGCCGATCCCTGCACCTACCCTAACCCTACCTGATACTTTATTTTTATTGAAAATAAATGCCTTTCCGATGTGATATGAGATTTGAAAAGGGAGAAAAAAGGTTTGGTAAAAGGCGGATTCGAACCCGAGACGATCGTGTCAAAAAGACTACGGTACGCGCTTTACCATCTACGCCGTTGAAACTGACAATTGTTCGCTGTCTTTTAGGGTGGAGCTAGTGTAAATAGCCTCTGCCAACAAATAGACACTCCGATTTTTATTAAAGGGATAGTTCACCCAACAACTAAGATTTGATGTGCATCTGCTTACCCCGAGGGCATCCAAGATGTAGGTGACTTTGCTTCTTCAGTAGAACACAAACTGAGATTTTTAACTTAAACCGTTGCAGTCTGTCAGTCATACAAGTAAGTGGATGGGAATCACGGCTTTGAGAGTCATAAAACATACACAAACAAAACCAAATTAAACCCTGCAGCTTGTGATGATACATTGATGTGTAAAGACACAAAACGATTGGTCTGTGCAAGAAACTGAACAGTATTTATATAGTTTTTTTACCTCTGATTTTCACCGCAATGTCTGAACTGTCCTGAGCGCGTTGCGTCTTCTTCTTCAGCCTGCACGTGAGGTGTCTTCTTCTTGCTTTACGGCGGATCGCAGACTTATAAGTGCATTACCGCCACGTATCTCTCAAATGGACCATTTACACTCTATCTACAATCTCAATTAGGAGATGAAATTTTCATTTCTAAGCAGATTTGTCTGTGAATGACCTTTCCATGGCATTGCCTAAAGGGGTCATATGACGTTGCTAAAAACATTATTTGGTGTAATGCAATGTGTTAATGCGGCTTAAGGTTAAAAAAACACATTCTTTTCCACATAATGTACATTATTGTTGCTCCTCTATGCCCCGCCTTTCTGAAATGCGTAAATTTTGACAAAGCTCATCAATCTGAAAAGCGAGGTGTACGCTGATTGGCCAGCTATCCAGTGCGTTGTGATTGGCTGAATGCCTCAAGCGTGTGACATAAATGTTACGCCCCTTAACATACTGTGTCCCGGCGCGACAAGACAAAACCAATAAAACCCATTACAAACGAGGCATTTGTAGCATCCAGTGGGGACGTAAATACTGATTATAATGACTTATACTGTCTAACATAAAACCATGTTTGCATTTGGAATTGGAGAAACGACAATCAACAAGCGCTACTCTACACTGCTCAAAACTCGCGTTTGAATCATCAGTGGCAAATTATTTAAATGTGTAAACCTACTTACAGACTGTGAGTCAGAAGCACTAGACTGTCCTTGCAAAGTTGGAATTGCCCCACTTTATAGAAACAGCCTCTGTGCACAGACAAACAGCATTGTAGGCTACTCTCGCAGGTTCAGGAAACAGTCCTCCATAAAATCCATCCGCTGCGCATACACAAATATTTGGCTTGAACTGTTCTGGAACAGTGTTGTAAATACAACTTAACCACTGATTTCTAGTTGTGTCCTCTTTTGGAAGGCCAAACAAAGTTTTGCTTTCACAGCGAAACACACAGCGTCTCCACAACATGGCGGCAGAATGAGCGTTTTAGGAGGGCGTGATTGACTCTTAATTTTTATAAAGAATATCTCTTTGGATTTGAGACTTTAGTCTTTGCAACTTTACAGATCTTCTTTATGCACCAAGAGCTTGTAACACTCCAAAGAGAAAGGAAAAATTGAAATCGCATCATATGACCCCTTTAACTAACTCAAGAAACAGCAGCATATTTTGATTTGACACAAATGACTTGAAAATGCCACTGTTATTAATACACAGCAGTCTAGAGAACACCCAGCAAACTAAACTAAAACAATGCTCTCTAGACTGTGCAGATGGTGCATTTATCACAGGCAGTTAATCCTAACCAGCGATGGCAACACCAAGCAAAATATGCATAAATGGCTCAGCTCGGAGAAGCGATCACATAGTACAGCAGTGCACACAAAACACTGCAGCGCCAGTCTCAAATGCAGGGATTCACTGGAATGGAGAAGCTCATTATTCAGCAAGGAATTTTCATGTCAGGAGCAGCAGGAGGGCCTGGGATTGCCAGGGGCTTTTCTCTCTTGCATTCATCCTTGCTTTAATACTCTATCTTAGCCCCCCTTATTCCCTCTGAGAAGGTGTGGAGTTCATTCTTGTTATTGCTCAGGAGAGTAATGAGAACTGCACTGCCTATGCATGTTTGGAGAATGCATAGTGATTTTGTTAAACATTATCGATGTTGACCCTCACTGGAAAGTCACTGTTAGAATTTTTAAATGAGTACATGAAATTTAATGTCACACTTTTCCGAACCTGACCAGATTTTCAGATTCTTTCTTTCATCTGGTTAATTGAGTTTATAGAATGATTCTCTGACTGTCACACTTATTGCACTTATTAACTTTTAGTCCTGTTGGGACAGATAAAGAAATTAATATTCATAGTGAGGCATTAAATACATTTAAAGACAAACACTATTCGATGATTAGACAAGCCATGAGCCAGTTATTTGCACTTTGCACTACATTGCAGCTTACAATAATGTACACAAATCACATTATAGCCAATTACAAGGACAGGTAGCTGGTAGGCCTGAAACACCAAGGCAAAGCCTGCTGTTATTGCAAATTCAATGAACTTCTAATCATGTCACTATTAAGCCAATATACAGCCAGAATGCTAAATACCACTGTGGAAAGAGAACCAACCTGTATTGGGAATATTCAGTGAGTTTGTTCAATAAAGTCAAGAGAATGTGTCATTGTCTGTGTTTGATTAAGCCATGTTTAATTACTGTATAATTTACTACTCTTATAGTAAATTAATCCAAACATAAATGTTATATATAAACCTTGCAGTGTCAATGCCATTTCATGCAAAAGCAATATTTTGCTCCTCAAAAGAGACTTAAAAAAAAGAATATATATATATATATATATATATATATATATATATATATATTTACACTATAAGGGCCATAAGCTCTCTCTTTCGTTACCCTCACTGGTCTCACTCCTTATATTTGCCAAAAATCACTAAATTACCAATATTTCAAATGTTTTCATGAACATTGCATTGACATTTTGCTAAAGACCACATCTAGTTACACTAAGTGTAAAGAAAGGTAGCTGTCATTTACACTGAGTGTACTGTAAATTGTAGCAGATGCGATACACACAAAGTATAAACAGAAGTAATATGCTATTTGTACTAAAGGTAAATATCTGAGCAATACTGGGTGGAGTTAGTGAAAGCAGCCTTTGCCAACAAAGTTAGATATTTGCATTCAGAGTAAACAGACACAATGAACACAATGAACAGCGTCTCTGTGTGTGTGTGTGTGCACAATTTTAAGTTACCTTGGGGTCAAATGTAAGACAACACAACCATACAAACTCCCTGCACGACCGTAAAAGAATGGATTACCATTAAAGAGTCAGACCGTAAGAATCAATTAAAAAAAACTACAATTCAAGCAGTTGCACAATTACCATAAGGACATCACATCACAAGAAATAATCCTCTGCACACAATTTATTGTTGTCTTTTTTTATTCCTTACATCTCAGAAGCGTTTTCTCTAAGGCCAGTGGATGGTTTGAAGCCTGTGTGACTCCCCTAGAATAAATTAATGACATGCACAGGATGAATTTGCATAAGCCATTGGCCTATCCTTTGAGAGAAGCGGTTTGGTTTTAAAACGTAGACACAGACCCTTTGTCACTATACGAAATTCATTGGAGTCACCTGTTTCACTCGGCCTGCTTGTGAATGGCAAATGGGTGGAAACAAACAAGAGGAGAATAATCCAGACAATATTCATGCTTCCTTAAGAAAGTGTTTCTTTCTAATGTAGGTCAGACATGTCCTTGATCTTTTTAAATGTTATTTTTAAAATGTATTATATGATTTTAACCTGTCATTTTTAACCTGTTTAACCTGTTTAACCAAAACTATCACCTCTATATTTCCGTCTATGTGTCATTACAGTAGTAACCAGAATATTGCTGTTTGTGTTTATTCAATATAGTCTCAATATTTAAGACACTGATAACATTTGGTAAAATCAACATTTCCAGCAAATGTAAGGAGCAATTTAAAGGAAAATAATTATTTGCAACCCTTTCATGATCATCTAAGAAACAGGAAGCATAGGCTCACTTCTTTTAAGTGAACTGAGAACTCTACAGTGTTATGGCCTCAAAATGCACTTTCTGGACCATGAAATTACAAGATCTCTAATAGAGACCCTCAGGTCAGTCTGACACTAGACTCATCTTCTTAAACAAGTGTAAGGTTATGAAACCTGACCTGACTTTCACCTCACTTCTTTGCAGTCACACATGCAGTTAAATGGGCTTACTTGATGCTATGCATCTAAAGTAAACCTAAAAAAAACCTGCAAAATGGGCTTTCAGTACGATCAGTCTTCTGTGCTGTCTTTCTCTGTTTTATGTTATCTTGGTTCATGCTTCAAAAATGCATGAGAGTAGGTGGACGTGACGTTTTTAAAAATTAAGGAGCATAAAATTTTAAGCACCAAAAAAAAAGAGATACAGCTGTGCATTCAAGCAGGCAAATGGATGACACGGTTCCACGATTTCCAACCATTGCACTGAGGGTGCAACCACAATTTTGTTTGAGTCCATGGGGCTTATTTACACTGGCATTCAAAGTCCAAAACACCCTTGAGTTTATAGGCTTTGTTTGGGCACGCTGAACAATTAGCTTTTCTAAATGAATATGTAAATTCTCCTCAATAGAGTATGACTCAAATTTACATGCCCTGCTATTACACAGAGATAACATTGGCACTAGAGCTCTGACCAGCGTGTGAATAAAAAAAATAATATAGGGACTTTTAAAGCACTGTGTTGATGACTTGATACCCTAAAAATATGATCAGAAACTTCAAAAGAAGAAAAAAGGGAAGAAAAAAGAAAAATGCTACAGCAAACTTAACTTTGCACCCACTTCAGTGAAAAGGAGATAAATAAAAAAAGTGAATAAACAATTTAAATATTCCAGTAAATCCTGATCCTAAACAAAACCCTTTGTTTTACTAATGACCCTTTTTCAGTTCCACAAACACCTCTACTTCCATTTGATAAAATATATGCTTTCCAGTCCACAAGGGCTTTCAGTTCAAGAGCCTTGCTTATGAATAATACGCTAAGTTAGAAGTTAGAAGCAGTTAGAGGTAAATAATGTGTCGTACCCAGCTTGTTCGCTAGAAATACTCGATGTAAACAAATGCTTTTTGTATAAGTACTCTCTAAGGTGCTGTTTCTATACCTCTGTGTCATATTATGTTATTATTAATAGTTGCGCTTCTCATTTCGGCCCACTAGGTGCCACTAGAATTCATTGCTTTTATACAGCTTCTCGAGTTGAACCCCTTTATTTACGTTTGAGGGGAAAGCCCACAGACATAAGTAAAACGTTTTTGCTGAAGAAAGTTGTTAACTTGACTAAAATTGCACATTATATTATAATTAGCAATAACATTACAGACGTATATACAGTAAAAACCTGCCTTACACTTTATAGTATGTCGTTCGCTTTGCATCATCTTACTGCGCCAAAAATGAAATATTCTGCCTGATGATTGGTTTATACTTACGTCAATCACAGTGAATCACCAATCACGGATAACGTTCCAAATTCACCACATTGTTGCATCAGCATTTGCCTCCCCGCAATATCCGGGAAACGTGTGTGCCGGGGTCCTAAATAAAGACGGTACACATCTGTAAATTGTTGGATTGTGTTACTTGTTCGTGCTTGTGATTTTTTTTTTGTCTAATTATGGCGGGTGAGAGCGTTACCGAACAGATGAAGGGTCTGAAAATGGACGAGAAGAAGGTATCAGATGTGCATGCAGTTAGCTGACTAGCTAGTGAAGAAGTCCTCTGCGACAGTCATAGCATGTTGCTGTCAAAACCCTTAATGCCTTATTTTTTTTTTTTAATAGTTTTTGGGACCTTTGAAACACGTTGCTCTCGTTATTTGTCTCACAGCTGTGCAATATAGATATTTAATATGCTCTGTTTATTTATAGGTTTGCAGTCAGGTTGTTTCTGTATCACTTTACAGCGACAACTTTGAACTCTCTTCTTTGTTGACATGAGCAAATAATTGACAGTTGAAAGTAATAACCAATGAACGTCGCACCCTTTCTTTCAGAATAGCAAAGATGGAGGAAAGAAGAAAAACAAGAATGCTGGTGGAGATGCGGGTGGCAGGGCTGAGGTTTGTGCTGGTGTATATATATATATTTTTTTTTTTGCTGTGTTGTGTAGGATATTGCAACACTTGCGTATTCCACAATAGACTTTAAAGATTCTGTTTTTTTATATAAACTAATAAATCCATTGTTAAGAATGTGGATAGTATCGTGCACATTGTGTAACTGAAAATATTTGGCATATGTGCAATTGTGCATTGATTTCAATTATTTTCCTGAGGAGGATGAGCTTGCTTTGGTTCATAACTGTAAAGACAGTATATCTGCTGTTATTATTTATGATACATGCACTTTTGAAGGACCCTTGAAACAATGGATAGTGGTTACGTGATAAAAATAGAGTTTTGTCTCTTTTTTTTCTCTATAGTTGAATCCTCTACCACAGTACATCGATGAGCGTCTGTCCGTTTATAACCAGCTGAAGGCAGAACATGATGCCCTGCTGTCTGAGAAAGCAGCTAAAGACAGCAAGCCCATCAAGATCACACTGCCCGATGGAAAAGTAGTAGATGGGGAATCCTGGAAGACCACACCTTACCAGGTTGCCTGTGGCATCAGGTTAGTGACTATCTAAACTAAACAGGCAAGCTTTTTCAACTAAATGACATAGTTAGCAATGACACCTGTGAAAGATTGGTAAACTTTAATTTATTTTTAAATACTTATATAGTCAGTGTTAGGGTTGGGTGTCGTTTTTTTTTTTTTTCGATACCGGTGCCAAATCGGTACTTTTCAAACGGTTCCGGTGCCTGAACCGATACTTATTAAAAAATAAATAAAAAATACCCCCCAAAAATGATGGATTGGCCATTAGAATAGAAATAGAATAGAAAGTGCAAATGTTAGAGGGTCAAGTTTTTTAATAAAAAAAAAAACAAGCAGATAAAATTAGAAGTAGCATTAGAACAGAGAGTGCAAGAGTTAGAGGGTCAAATGTAGATGAAAGAGAAGTGTTTTCAGCCGTTTCTTGAAAATATTTAGGACTCAGCTGCTTGGATTGAGCTGGGCAGGTCATTCCCTTTACACAGAGTGCGTGTGATTTGCGAAAGTGAAAGTAAACCGCGCAAATGCTCATTCAAAAATGTTTAAATACACCGCATCCTGAGAGCGGCTCCCTGATGCGGCAAAATTATATACAATATTAGAATGTTTCAAGGAGTGGACACGAAAATCACGAGAGCGAAACACATGTTGCGGGAGCAGGCGGCTATAGTCAGAGATTCAGCGGGAGCGAGATTAAGAAAACAGCCGAATCCCAGACATTTTAGGCAATTAAGAAATCCTGGCCGGATGCATTTTTGTAGGTCCAAAAACAGAACATGTCCGGGGAAAAGAGGACATATGGGTCACCGTAATTTATAATCGATGTATTCTTTTTAAAGTAGTATATAGAACATATTTTCTGCCTCATTCTGTGACAAGAAGCCTCATCAGATCACAAAAGGAAGCATTTGACTGGTGTTGTGGAGTAAAAAGGTTAAAGTTTTCTCTTTTGTTGGACAACAGGTTTAGAAATGTGAATACAAGGGAGGTTTAGCTTTAGGCATTTTAATTTAAGCATGTTTAGCTTAGTTAACGGAAGTCTACCAAAAAAAATAGAAATACTATTGTGTGAATTGTTATATAGAAGTTTACCTTAAACTTAAACTTCTCCTTTTCATTGAAAGGCACCAACAAAAAGTGTTTTCTTAGTGAGTTGCTTGATTGTATTATGCTTCCAAATCAAGCAATAACTTGTAATCACAATGTATGACATTATAATGTGTTTTTCTTAACAGCCAAGGCCTTGCTGATAATACTGTAATCTCCAAAGTGAACAATGTGGTATGGGATCTAGACAGGCCCTTAGAGGAAGACTGCAGTCTAGTGTTTCTCAAATTCGACGATGAAGAGGCACAAGCAGTAAGTTTAGAGTTTTTTTCTCAAGTTTGCATTTGTGTTATTTATTTTAATGAAGGCTAGTCCACAATAGCAGTGACCCCACCACAAATAAAGTAGTGCACAGTGAAAATGTGTATCTTATGAATTATTTTATTGCATAGATGATTGAAAGAGTATATATTTACATATTATTTAAAAAACTTCTTTCTTAAGGTGTATTGGCACTCCAGTGCCCACATAATGGGAGAGGCCATGGAGCGAGTCTATGGAGGATGCCTTTGTTACGGGCCGCCCATTGAGAATGGCTTTTACTATGATATGTTTCTTGAAAATGAGTAAGTTAGACATATTCTCTGTTTATTATTATTTTTTAATTAGAATGATTTGGGATTTTTATCAACAGAACTGTAGTATTACAGGGCAAACTACAGGCTACAGATTATAATATGCTTTTCACGACTGTTGTCATCCATGCTAATGCAAGTCACTATTGTGTCTGTTTACCATCTATTGTTTAGAACTGTCAGTTAGAGCTTGAAAGTCACATTAATTTATCTGTGGTTAGAAATTATGCTAAGTAGCTGGACAAGAAATACAAAATTTTATATTTTTGTTCAGGAGTTTTCGATCCTTTTGAACAATTACATGACCGTTTTTTTGACCAGGATCAGTGCAGTGGCTTTAGATAAGCTGGAAGGAGCAGAATCAATGCTGTAGTTTACTTGTTGAAAGCCAATATTTTCAAATGTATTCATTTTGATAATATCATTGTCAAGCTCTGCCTTATTTGTTAGCGTGGCTCTGTCTGGTCCAGAGTAGGTATTTTTCTGAATATGCATTGCTTTGTCGTAGAAGATGACTGCTGGAAGACTAAAGTTTCTTTAATTGGTGACATATGTGAGATGTTTTGTAATTCTCTGCACTAGTTTTTATTTAAGAAGAGCTTATGTTTTTTTAATGAAACCTGTGCACCTTTGTATACTTTACTTTTACTTTCTCTATCCTCTCCCTTCCTCGCCTGCCGGTTCTCAGAGGTGTATCGAGTAATGATTTTCCCTGTTTGGAGAACTTGTGTAAGAAAATCATCAAAGAGAAGCAGTCCTTTGAGAGGCTGGAGGTAAAGAAGGAGACTCTGTTGGAGATGTTCAAGGTAGGGGCTTCCTTTCTAAGAGTGAGAAATATAAGCTCATGCTATGAATAAACTCTTAACACTTGAGCGCCTTGAAGTTCAGAGTCAGACCAGTGAAATCTGCTTCTCTCTTTCTTCTAGTACAACAAGTTCAAGTGCAGGATCCTAAATGAGAAGGTTACCACCCCAACAACTACAGTTTACAGGTATGATTTTGGTTGCAAAAACATATTTATAGGCGATTCTGAGTCGACTCATTCTTTTGAGAGACAATATCTTTATTTATCATGCACTTTTTTGAACAACTTTGCAGACTGTTTACATTGAAGGATAGCTACCTTACAAACCCCATATGACTTGCTCTTTAAACTTACATTTGTGAGGTATGTTTACTCAAGTAAACATTACATGTTTTCCTGCGTAAAATAATAAGAAAAAATGAAAACCTGAGAGAACATCCAGAACAATCTCTGTTCCCTGCACAACAGTGACATTTTGTGGTTATATTTGATTACTACACCCCTCCTGCATTTTTAACTGTGCAAGTTGCTGACTTTGTAACTCAAACTTTGTCTCTTTTCAGCCATGATGGCGATGACAAGAAGAGACCTGTGATCATCCACAGAGCGATTCTGGGTTCAGTGGAACGCATGATCGCCATCCTGACTGAAAACTATGGGGGAAAGTGGTACGGCTTAGGAAGGGGACTCTCACATGATAATGTTTAGTCACACACCATATGTGCACATACCAAATTCTCCTTTTGTTTCCCACAGGCCACTGTGGCTGTCCCCACGTCAGGTGATGGTGGTTCCTGTAGGACCCACTTGTGATGAGTACGCCCAGAGAGTACGTTCTGCTCGCTATTTCCCATGCACTAGTAGCTGTTAGCTCTGATTCCAGCACAAACATTGTTATCAAAAACAATCCCTTGTCAATCTCAGGTACAACAGGATTTCCACAGGGGAGGGTTGATGACGGATGTGGATCTGGACCCAGGCTGCACCCTGAACAAGAAGATCAGGAATGCTCAGTTGTCTCAGTACAATTTCATTTTAGGTGAGTGATCCAGAGTAATGTTTAAATTAGAAAAGTTTTGATAGATAATTTAAAAATCATGTTTTTTTTCCTGTTCGCTACTGTAAATTATTTTTTATTTTTGTGTATATATTGTAATTTAAATGTGCGAGGCTTCCAGTGTCAGCCGTTTCCAGTTATTTTACCTGTATAAAAACAGTCTGTAATGCTGCTTTATATTGCAAAGTGGTATTTGTTATAATATTATTAGAATTATCATCATAATAATAAGCACACTTATTTTTAAAGCAAATAGTTTTACAGTTTACTGCACTTTATTCTTCTAGTTATTTACCTATAGCAGCTAATGAATAGTCTTGCACATTTAAAGAAAATGGCATGCTTCTACGTTGCAAAATAAGGTGGATAATTGTCGATTTGTGGTAAAGTCGTAAACGGCACAAGCAAACCATGATTGCTTCTCAGTAGCTTAAATTCAAATAAAAAATGTAATTGACAAATGTCAGCTGCAGATATGTTAACAAATTCATTTTGATCCTAACTTTTACGGTTGATTCAATGACAGTGGTGGGTGAGAAGGAGAAGAGCAGTGACACAGTAAATGTTAGGACTCGTGACAACAAGGTGCATGGAGAAAGGAGTCTGACGGACTGCATGGAGCGACTCAAGGAGCTGAAGGCCTCAAGAACCTGTAACGCAGAAGAGGATTTCTGAACTCCCTAAACATCCTTCCAAGTCTTCCTTTATATGCCATATGCCCAGATGCTACTGGGCAGCAGTGTGCTGCTATTCTGCATTGGTGATCCATAACTTCTCAACTTGATCTGTGTGGTTCACGGGCTCAGGTTTTAAATCAGTGGCATTATTTTATAACTAATCATTCAATTGTCCAAAAATCTGAAGAGATGATTAATTGTTAATTCTTTGCTTTAAAATTTTTTTTATAAAAAAATATCCTGGGAATGTTTATTTGTCAGATATCCATTATACTTTGTTATAGGAAAGGGTCTTTTCTATCAATATATGTGAATGGGTAAAAAATGACAATAATATCTGGGAGCTTGTCTGATGTTGGGGATGAAATAAAATGCTACATCTATCCATTCCTTTTTTTGTCTCACTTTTGCTATAGACTGTTTCATCGGGCGCACGCGCCTGGCCCAAAGTTAACTTCCGGTCTGTGTTTGTTTATCAGTCTGGCTATGGCACTGGCTACAAACGCAGTTAAAGTTAAGGTGATGAGTAGACAAGTTGGGCTCAGGTGGTTGTGCTGTGGGATGTGTTTCCCATACATTTATTTATTTGTGGCACTCACCACAATATAAAAAAATTACAGATTTCCCAAAAGGCTTGGTTGAATAAACATGAGCACGCACTGCACATTTAAAAATCATAACCAGGCGCCGGTGTTTTTATTTCACTGAATTTCTGAAGGAAGACAATCTTTAGACAATTTTCGATGTCATTTTCATTTCATCTTGCATGTTAGATGCCTGATAAAGCAGCGTTTGTGAGCTCTGCGCTGCTTTTTGTACAGCCGTTACTGGGGAAACCTCTATTTCTCCTGCTTTAAAGCACCCCCTGCTGGCAGAGAATGAATTTGCATTTTCAGTAAGTCGGTCTGATTTACGCAGCAAACATATTTTGCTTATCAAAAATAATCTACTCTAAAGGGACTACTTAGCTGTTATTATTGATTCTATTTGGAAGTCTACTGGAAGTTACCAGTAACGTTTATGTTGTTGCCGTTGAAACTGTCTATAACGACTTCAAATGCAGTCGAAAGCTGTTATTTTTGGAATATTTATAATCAACATAAATAATGGTACAGAACACGTTGTTACAGTAGACCTCGTTGTTTACGTGTTTAAGCCCAATGTTACTTTCACTTTCACTTGCGTTATGCAGGTGATTTATAAGAAATCGTCTGCTTGCAGTTTGTACGTCTAACCGGGTAAACGAGCGAGTAGTAAACGACAAGCAGACTTAAATGTTTTAATATTTCTGGATATATTATAGCTTATTTTAACTTCTATATTGAAAGTATGTATGTTTTCCCATCGTGTACTTCTGCAGTCGGGCGTTTCGACCATAGACTGTAAAAGGTTTCAACAGCTGAGGTTGGTTTTGTCCGCAGGATGTTTATTCACAAATAGACTCTTTTTCTGTTCACTCATAAACAGTTCTGTTAAACAGGGATGCTCTTTAACTACCATTAATCTCGGCGCTGCTTTAACAAAAAAGAAGGAGTTCCCTTAAAAGGTAAGTCAAAATCATTTATGTGTGGGAAAGAGTACTTTAACTTACATTATTACTAGTATCGTCGATACTGTGCATAAGCTGACCCTGTATGAAGTCAGGATATGCATAAGTTAACTAAATTCTAATGCCGATCTTCTAAAAATTAAGAGTGGCTATAGGGCAAAAGAATCAATCTCAGTTTTTAATTTGAAATGTTCTTTTTTCCTGACAAACTACGGTATTGTAAAGAAAAACAAGATAGTAGACTGTTTAATTTCACTTTCGTTTACGCACAGCAAAATCTTGCTTGCTTGAAAAAACGTACTTGTGCTGTTTTTCTTTAAAATCATTGACATTTGATATGGTGTTTTTCTGTCTGATGCAGACAATAAGTAATTTTTAGCGTCTGAAAGCATTTTTGGGCCTCTGTATAGGCTATGATTTAGACGGAGGCTCAGACCCGACAGGCTTTTTAGACACACCGTCAAAACATAGGCTACATTAAAGTTTACCTTTCATGCAATGTCTAATGTCTAACTTCTTTCAAGAACTTCTTTCATTGATCATAGTTTGCTATTATTAATTGAGAACTTATTTACTGGTTTCAGTTCTGCGATGGAGTTTACAGATGAGGAGAAAATATGGCTGCAAAGAGTGTCTGCTGAAGTAAGAACACTGTTTTCCCTCTTTTTTTATGTTATTTTTTATATTTATTTATTTTTGTATGTTATTCCAGCAGGTGGGGGAAATCATTGTCTAATCAAGTCTAAAAGAAAAAACAAACCAAAAAACGCTGTTAAGTCTATGCCATGTGATGGCAGTATAGTACAGGGCTAAATTAATCATTTCCTCAGTTGTTCTACTTTATGATTTTAACCTTACTTTGAATACAATCATCTGCTGCATACATAAATGGAAAATAATAATAATATTTCACTTATTTAGATACCTGAAGGAAATGAACTCACTGCAAAAGAGAAGCAGTTACAGGAGAAAGCAAAGCCAGAGACTGAATTTCAGGCCCAGATCTTCCAAACTATGGCCTCCATACAATTTGGACTGAATGATCTAATAACCTCAACAATAGAGGTGAAAAACTCTGTCCAGCAGAGGAGCAGCGTCTCATCACAATGTGGATAAACATCAAATACCAAGATGATGTTGCGTTTACTTTTTCTTTTTGGTTATATAACTGAATATTCAAAATAAACTAACCTAAAAAAAAATCTTCTGTACATAACAGTGATATCAAGTGACTTTGGCACTTTGTAATTGGCCGCAAGAATACAAGTTAATCTTTTTCATGATCTCAGCAGGGTATTCTTACGTCATTAATGATTTATTAGTGGATGTCAGGTTTAGATCATAGTTACACCAGAGAATGTAGCATTGAGTTTTAGTGACCTCAGCTCATGAAATGTTTCCTCCGCTATGTACAACAGGACACTTCACTATGCTATGTAATGCTGACTTTGAGAAAATAATGCTATTGCTGTTTGCATGCTCTTTTATTGTTGTACGATCTATGAAATCATGAGAAAACAGTAAACCAATTTGTTGTTATTCTTTTTTTTTTTTTATGTTATTGGTGCTTTTTTAACAATAGACATTAATGCTTTTGAAATGTTTGCCATGCATAGTTCTCCAAAAACTCAGTATGCTTTGTTTTTTATCATGTTTGCAGGGATGATAACATCTCTACCTCAAATACAATAGCAAACCGTATACAATACATATTTTAGTTTGCACACATGTAAAATAAATCGGACCATGGGATTTTGGACAGTTGCAGAGTTCTAATTTTCAGATTTTTCGATATTGTTTATTTATATGATCTCTATCCATGACTCACACAAAGCTTTAAAAAATGTTATTTTCAAAATGTCTGTGCATTCCACTCTGTTTCCAATTTTAGCCTAAAGTTTTGAAAGAATTTTACTGTATTTTAAAATGAATAAAAATGCAAATGAATCAATGGAGTGTATTCTTATATATTTGTATACAGTAATTTGTAAGATCTCAGTATAGGCTACACGATTTCAGTATATTTTTAGCTGCTTGTGTGCAGAAAATAAGTCAAACTTGCTGCTATTACTCTGACATCCACACGGTGGTGTTACTCTGCAAGATTACAAACGCCACAACGACAGAAAAACAGACCAAGTCAAAGAGACAGAGACAGACTGAAGTCTAATCTTCTCTTCAGTTGATCCCTGGCCCCAAGTGATATATAGCAGAGCCGGTGAGCACTCCATGAATCTTCCATCTCCTGCCCGGGGTAGATTCTTACCATATGTTTCATCGGGCACCTGGCCATGCGGGGTTAGAATGCTCCATTGAGCTAAACAAACTGAGCTTCATTTGCACACAAAACTCAGTGTAAGAGGACAATGAGGGCTGCATGAGTTCGGTGTTCTGGATCAAGAGTCTCCAGCACACATGAACAGCGACATGGCTCATCAGCTAACCTCTGGAGAGAAACTAGTGAAAGAAACATTCAGAGATCCGCTGCTACTAAACAAATTAATGAACTTTCTATTCATTAGAGAGTCCTAATTTTTTTTTAATAAATTAGAATAAATGTTTTTAGAATAAATATCAGAAAGATTTCTGAAGGATCATGTAACTCTGAAGACTGGAATAATGCTAAACACACACACACACACACACAGGAACAAACGGCATTTTCAAATATATTCAAATAGAAATTCAAATTCACAATATTACTGTTTTTACTGTATTTTAGATAAAATAAATGCTTTTGAGCAGAAGAGACTTCTTTTAGAAACATTAAAAAATCTTACCAATCTAAAACTTTTAAACAGTTGTGTGTGTGTGTGTGTGTGTGTGTGTGTGTGTGTGTGTGTGTGTGTGCACCTTTATTTTTAAGAGTGTACTTACATTTATACATACAGCATTGGTTGTGGCTTATGGCTGGCTGGAACTTATACTTCAGGCTTGTGCTCATTCACACAAATTACAGTCATCTCTCAGTCAGTTAAGTCATCTGTCAATGTAAAGTGTTTGGACTGACAAAATGTTTAAGGCCTGTGCTGCCTTTTAAAGGGATAGTTTACCCAAAAATAAACATTCTGTCATCATTTACTCAAGTTTACCCAAGTTACTGAACCCTTGTTGGTCCCCATTGACTTCCATAGTATGGGAAAAATTACTATGAAAGTCAGCGGGGATCAGAGACTATTTGTTTACCCACATTCTTACAAATGTCTGTTTTTGTGTGTACATGTGTTCAGCAGCAGAAAAAAACCTACAGGTTTTGAAGTTGAGGGTGAGTAAATGATGACAGAACTTTCATGTTTTGGGTGAACTATCCTTTTCAAAAGAGTCCCTTGACTGACAGGTAAATCTCTAATACTGATTTTAGACACACATATGCCTATGAGATTAAAGTTATTCAGTTTCTAAAACCACTATGTCTTATTTTACTGTACGTAGTAAAGTTTTGGCTCTGTAAGTTAAACAAAGTTGCATATACCTACCAAGGCTGCGTTTCTTTGATCAAAATTGCAGTAAAAACAGCAATATTGTGAAACATTACAATATATGTATATTTTTAAATGTAAAATATTACTGTGGCAGCAAAGCTTAATTTTAGCAGTCATTGAGTGTCACGTGATCTGTCAGAAATCATTCTGATTTGCTGATTTGGTGCTCAAAAACATTTCTGATTATTATCAAAGTTGAAAACAGTTGTGCTGCTTAATACTTTTGTGGGAATTGATAAATTTTTTCAGGATTATTAAGTACAAAAGAACACAATTTATTAGAAATGGGAATCTTTTGTAACATTATGAATGGCTTTTACGGTCACATTGTATCAGTTTAATATGTCCGTGCTGAATAAAAAAATATCTTAAAAAAATAAAAATAAAATAAAATAAAATAAAACAGGGAGCATTTGCTAAAAATGATGACAGATTGCAAGACGGATACCAGATTGCAGGAAAAAAAATAAAAAAATAAAATAAGACTGCTTGCTGCAAAGCAGAACATATATAAATGTTACTATTATTCTTATTTAAACAAGAAAAACACTTTTCACCGCCAAAGTCTTGAAATATTAATAACAGATGCCCCAACAGAACATATAGCCATGACTCCAGATCAGAATAATTGATTGACTGTAAGGATTATAAGTGTGATTAAGTCATGATACCTGGTTTATATTCGAAGACTGATTGGTTACAGCTGAAGAACAGCATTTAATATCCAAGACATTTGTGATGGTAACACTTTATTTCGATAGTCCACTTTAGACATTCTATTAACAGTAAGTAACTTTGCAACTACATGTCAACTAGCAGTTAGTAGAGTATTAGTAAACTGTCTGCTTAATATCTTCTAACACTTTCTTTGTCAAATTATTCTACTAACCCTTAACCTACCCTAACAGTCTACTCTGAGAGTTAGTAGACATGTAGTTGCAAATTAATGAGAATTAGTTGACATGTAGTTGACATGTAATTACAAAGTTACTTATAGTTAGTAGAATGTCTAAAGTGGACTATCAAAATAAAGTGTTACCTTTTAATTTTGCACGTTCATTTCTTTTCTAGTTTTTATTTTAATTACTGTGGCAGCAAAGCTTAATTTTAGCAGTCATTGAGTGTCACGTGATCTGTCAGAAATCATTCTGATTTGCTGATTTGGTGCTCAAAAACATTTCTGATTATTATCAAAGTTGAAAACAGTTGTGCTGCTTAATACTTTTGTGGGAATTGATAAATTTTTTCAGGATTATTAAGTACAAAAGAACACAATTTATTAGAAATGGGAATCTTTTGTAACATTATGAATGGCTTTTACGGTCACATTGTATCAGTTTAATATGTCCGTGCTGAATAAAAGTATTCATTTATTTTCTTAAAAAAATAAAAATAAAATAAAATAAAATAAAACAGGGAGCATTTGCTAAAAATGATGACAGATTGCAAGACGGATACCAGATTGCAGGAAAAAAAATAAAAAAATAAAATAAGACTGCTTGCTGCAAAGCAGAACATATATAAATGTTACTATTATTCTTATTTAAACAAGAAAAACACTTTTCACCGCCAAAGTCTTGAAATATTAATAACAGATGCCCCAACAGAACATATAGCCATGACTCCAGATCAGAATAATTGATTGACTGTAAGGATTATAAGTGTGATTAAGTCATGATACCTGGTTTATATTCGAAGACTGATTGGTTACAGCTGAAGAACAGCATTTAATATCCAAGACATTTGTGATGGTAACACTTTATTTCGATAGTCCACTTTAGACATTCTAGTAACAGTAAGTAACTTTGCAACTACATGTCAACTAGCAGTTAGTAGAGTATTAGTAAACTGTCTGCTTAATATCTTCTAACACTTTCTTTGTCAAATTATTCTACTAACCCTTAACCTACCCTAACAGTCTACTCTGAGAGTTAGTAGACATGTAGTTGCAAATTAATGAGAATTAGTTGACATGTAGTTGACATGTAATTACAAAGTTACTTATAGTTAGTAGAATGTCTAAAGTGGACTATCAAAATAAAGTGTTACCTTTTAATTTTGCACGTTCATTTCTTTTCTAGTTTTTATTTTAGGAACTATCAAAAATAAACAGAGCTAAAATTAAATTATTTTGTTTAATTTAAATGCATTTTTTAATTCTGCAATTTTTCTTATTTTTTTCCTTCGTTATCTACACCATGGTCTACATGCAGCTCAACAACACCATTTATTTTACATGTTCATTTCATTTCATATTAGAACTTTTATGTAAAGAAATGTCAATAATAAACAGGAACTGAAATTAATTTGTTGAAATGAAGTTCTGCGACTTTATTTTTGATTCATCATGGACGACATGCAGAAAACAAAAAAGTTGGGAAAGTGCAAGCTCTCTATGGGTATAATGTCAACAAGCATATACATAAACTTACTTGGTGTCTAAACACAATTATCATGCTCGATTTCAAACATCTTTTTTCAACTCTCGCTCTTTCTGCCTCTCAACAGGCCAAACATTCAAAGGGGGACATATTTCAGAAGGGAGACTGAGCAAGACAGAGGTATGCACTCAGTATTTTCCTCATTTTTTCTTCCTTCTTTCGCTCTGCTTTTTCTCCCTCCCTCGAAGGAACATTTACTTTAGCTCCTTAAGAGAGAGGCCGGGAGGCTCGGATCCCGATTTGGGTGCCCACAACTCACCAGGGCCTGCAAGCCTGATGAAGTTCAAGCTGACAGCTGCATAAATCACAGCCCACTGGAGCTAATAGGTGGCAGTATTCAAATCCAGCCCCCTGCCTCGGACCACCCAGGTAGCCTTTACAGGAATAGGAGCATCCAGTCATATCTAACACAACTGAAACTGTACAGCCATCTGAGGCACTTAGCCCCCTGCTCGCCCCTCTGGCTGCTCCTCGACGGGTGGGGGGCTCTCTTAGCAACACAGGAGAGGCCCGTCTGGCATCCGGACTACAATGATTCATATTTGGCACTTCCATAAAGGCTTCAGTTTCAGGCCCAATATGGCATAGTCAGTCTTACTCACATTCTTTTTCTCTTCTTGTGGAAAAACCTATAAAAATCTAAGCCAATAACCCAACAGAAGTTACCAGCTTTCCTCTAAGAAAGAACTTGTGATGTTTTTGAGCCACTGTTAGTCTTTTAAAAGATGCAAAAGTGCAAAAATACCAGTTGGGCCAGTTCATAAACGTTAAAATACATAATAAAATAACAAGACACAAACAATATGGGTGTTAAAATGATTATAGGTTGAAAAAATTGCTTAGCTTTTCTTTGTAAAGTTCAACCTAATTGGTAACACTTTATTATAAGAACGGGCATGTATGTATGACAGTTAGCGGAAGTTAGAGAAAAGTGTTTATAACGTTTTAAATATGGATATTTTTCTAACAAAAATGCATCGATTCGCTACAGGAGGCCTTTATTCACCCCCCCGGAGCCATGTGAGACACATTTTATTATGGATGAATGCACTTTATTGCACTTCTTTGGACTGTTAAAAAAACACCCATCCAGTGCCATTATAAAGCTTGGAAGAGCAAGGACAATTTTTTAACATAACTCCGATTGGATTTGTCTGAAAGAAGAAAATCATATACACATCGGATGCCTTGAGGTTGACTAAAGCATGGGCTAATTTTCATTTAGATAACATAACATGCATTAGATAATATAATCTAACAATGAAACATAATTCTAAAGCATTTAGCAATTTTAGTTTAATGTTAATTTTAATATTTACTAATACATTATTATAATCTAAAGTTGTATCTGTTACTATTATTTAAAGGACCTGAGCTTACATGAACTAACAATGAACAGCTGTATTTTTATTAACTAATGTTAACAAAGGCTAATAAATACTGTACTGCATTCATTAATGCTATGAAGTGTTTACCCATTGGGCCAGTTCATAAACGTTAAAATACATAATAAAATAACAAGACACAAACAATATGGGTGTTAAAATGATTATAGGTTGAAAAAATTGCTCAGCTTTTCTTTGTAAAGTTCAACCTAATTGGTAACACTTTATTATAAGAACGGGCATGTATGTATGACAGTTAGCGGAAGTTAGAGAAAAGTGTTTATAACGTTTTAAATATGGATATTTTTCTAACAAAAATGCATCGATTCGCTACAGGAGGCCTTTATTCACCCCCCCGGAGCCATGTGAGACACATTTTATTATGGATGAATGCACTTTATTGCACTTCTTTGGACTGTTAAAAAAACACCCATCCAGTGCCATTATAAAGCTTGGAAGAGCAAGGACAATTTTTTAACATAACTCCGATTGGATTTGTCTGAAAGAAGAAAATCATATACACATCGGATGCCTTGAGGTTGACTAAAGCATGGGCTAATTTTCATTTAGATAACATAACATGCATTAGATAATATAATCTAACAATGAAACATAATTCTAAAGCATTTAGCAATTTTAGTTTAATGTTAATTTTAATATTTACTAATACATTATTATAATCTAAAGTTGTATCTGTTACTATTATTTAAAGGACCTAATATGGATATTTTTCTTACAAAAATGCATCGATTCGCTACAGGAGGCCTTTATTCACCCCCCCGGAGCCATGTGAGACACATTTTATTATGGATGAATGCACTTTATTGCACTTCTTTGGACTGTTAAAAAAACACCCATCCAGTGCCATTATAAAGCTTGGAAGAGCAAGGACAATTTTTTAACATAACTCCGATTGGATTTGTCTGAAAGAAGAAAATCATATACACATCGGATGCCTTGAGGTTGACTAAAGCATGGGCTAATTTTCATTTAGATAACATAACATGCATTAGATAATATAATCTAACAATGAAACATAATTCTAAAGCATTTAGCAATTTTAGTTTAATGTTAATTTTAATATTTACTAATACATTATTATAATCTAAAGTTGTATCTGTTACTATTATTTAAAGGACCTGAGCTTACATGAACTAACAATGAACAGCTGTATTTTTATTAACTAATGTTAACAAAGGCTAATAAATACTGTACTGCATTCATTAATGCTATGAAGGATTTTATTATAAAGTGTTTCTATCCAGTTTTGCTTGTAGCAATGAAAATCATACCACTAAAATGATTTAAACAGCTTTCATCTCAAATATGTTTTTACCTTCTTTTTTTTAATAAAGCTTTTTAAAAATGTTAAGCATCACATTTCTACTTTTAAATTTGTCCTTATTTACTTTCATTGTATGTGCCTGACTGTAACCTGAAGTTTTGCTTTTTTTTTTATAAAAAGGGGGGACAAGGAGTACCCCTTTAACCTCTGTTACTTGAATGAACCAACACAGTACAGCCAAAAAAAGCAAAATAATTGTGTTGCATAGTTACCGTATTGTCCAGCTACAAGCAGTGTAAAATTGGGCCTCACCTTCCCTGTGGGCCCCCCACATGGTGGCTTGGCCTACATTCACTTCAGCTCTGTTTTCCCCATTTCAGAGGGTGAATCCCACGTTCTGTCATGCTGAATCTGAAATCAGACCTGACAGAATCACTTCTGTCCCTGGGAAGCACTCCTAATCCTCCTGCTGTTCGTCAGTGCACTTCTCTCAAAGATCAATTTAGATTATACTGGGGATGTATGACTGCTTAAAGATAACACCATGACTGACGCACATATTTTGTGGTTGTCATTAGCTACAGCATATACTTACTGTTCATTATGAGCACATTAAGCCTTATTAAAACTAGTTCACAAGCATAAACCACACTACAACATGTTTATTTCCTCTCATGTTGGATTGTATGAAACATTTAAACAACTTCGAGCTGTTGTTTTGGCCTAGGGTGACCTCATTGTAAACTGTTTTTCTAGTCAGTTGTTTGGGGGATTTTAGAATGTTGGAACATTTTAGTACACATTTATCATATGACACCTGGGATTCACCACACACACACTGCCACCGCCACACACGATTATTTACCTTACAGGCAGCTTGCTCTGTTCTTGCCTTTTCACAAGATGCATCATCTTAAAATGATTTGTAGTTGCTCTTTTTACAGTGTGTGGGATCTGGAAGCAGTACAACTGATTAAAACAACCTTAAATTATGAAGCCCTCAGAGATGGCGGAAGTTGCCTCTAGTAATGTATGAAGTGGAGACAAAGAAACTATGAATGAAACCTTGTCATTGCTGAATTACAGACATTGCCCAAAGCCAGCAAACTTCACCACGAAAAAGCTCATGAAACACATGCCCTGTTATTATTACTACTATAAATGAAAAATGTAAAAATATGAAAATGTAATAGCAATGTATTATTTCATTAATATAGATATAGTCATAGTTCTAGCAAAATATTACATAGTTCTAGTAAAATATGTATCATTTGTAAAACTGGTATAAAAATAAAGTAAACTAAGTTTGTTTTAAAACTGTAAACATGCAGAACATTTTTTTGTAAGGGGTAGTGTTAGGGGTGGGTTAGAATTAGCTTATAAAATCTATAAATATCTGTTTATAAAAACAATCGATGTCTATGTAATGTCCCCATTTAGACATAACACGTTTTAAGTCCTGCATGTTATATCTTAAAGAGGACAATGCTTTTTATCATTCTTGTAAAACAACAACAACAAAAAAATAATAAAAAAAGAATTGCAAGATGCAAGATAAAAATAAGGGTGCAAGATGAAATAATGTATGTAATATTATTTTATTATTTTAATATTCATATGAATTTAATAAAAAATAGGAATTGTATTTATGTTTTAATACATTCATTATTTAATTCTGAAATCTAAAAGTTTTTCATTATACTAATTTCATAATATGAATATTTTCTTATGCATCAACCACTAAACTATAAAAAAAAGATAAATACGGTAACTGAGACTCAGCAGGTTATTGCTATTTTAATGTCACATCCAAACAAAATTCAGCATGTATTTTTCATGCTGGTGAGTTGATGGGAGGAATGTTGCCTATATTCATGTCAAAGCTTGTCAAAGCACAGCGCTGAGTTGCATTTCAATGAGAATCTGCGTGCATTCAGCAGTCCCTTCAACTTCCATTACAGTGACACCACTCCACCCCTTCACACCATCAATACCACTCTTGTGCTCATGTCTGAAAAACAAAAATAAATAAACTCACTCAATTCAGTGCTAATGACCAGGCTCTTAGGTCACTACTTTGGCGACCTCAGGATTTGGCCCATTACAGGCACAGTATGTGTGTGCTTTACAGTCTGTAGAGTGTTTGAGGTCATAGTCCATTAATGACATTTACAGTAAAAGCAGTGTACGGGCGCTGATGAAGGGCGGTTTGAACATTTGAGGGAAAAAAGAGAAAATACAAACATTGTTCCAAACAGTGCTCACCCAAGGGGAAAATGAGACCCTCTCCCTCCTTCTGTACACATAAACACATTCAAGGACGACAACATATCAGAAAATGTGACAGGCCAAAGGAACTGAGCTGCTGTAAAATAAGAAAAATAATAAATTCTTGTCAAGCAAACAGTTTCTAAGGAGCACCGTTTTACTTCTGAAGAGCATAGATTTTCATGTCACGCCGCATGACAAATTGTTTTATGTCTTGAAGTGATGCTATAAGACATGAAGCATTCAGCAATAATAATTGACCAAACAACATATCCTGGAGAAGGTTCACAAGTCTATACATTTTTTCCCGACAAGTTTTTGACCAATTTAATGAAATAACTAGGTTATAATAAAATACATTTTCAATGTATATATTAAAAGTAACCACCGTTCAAAAGTTTGGAGTTGGTATATATATATATATATATGTTTATTTATTTTTGAAATAAGTCCAAATTTTCTTGACCAAATATTCAGTAAAAACTGTAATATTGTGAAACATTACAATTTATAACTGTAACCTGTTTATTATGCTTCAAATAGTCATTTTAAAAGCCGAATTGTTTAGCAGCCATTACTCCAGTCTTCAGTGTCACATGATCCTTCAGAAATTGCTCTAATATGATAAATTCTGCTCAAGAAATATGTAATATTATTATTAATGTTGAAGACAGTTGTGTACTTTTTATTCAGGATTATGGATTAATAGAAAGCTTTTGTTACATTATATAGAACTGCTCAAAAGTTTGGCGTCAGAAAGATTTTTTTTGTGTGAAATAAATGTATACTTTTATTCAGCAAAGATGCATGAAATTGAGTAAAAGTGACAGTAAAAATCATGTACAAAATTTTTTATTTCAGACAAATGCTGTTCTTTTTTAACATTCTGTTTATGAAGGAACCCTGAAAAACTTTACATAATATGAACTTGTTTCCTATTACTTTTCCTATTATTTTAATAATAATAAATGTTTCTTAAGCCGCAAATCAGCATATTAGAATGCTTTATGAAGGATCATGTGATGCTGAAGACTGGAGTAATGATGCTGAAATTCAGCTTTGCCAACACAGAAATATATAGCATTTTAAAATACTATATTCAAATAGAAAACAGTTATTTTAAATTGTACAAATATCTCACTGTTTTTACTGTATCTAAAACTGAGTGGCAGTGAATATGGTTAAACACATACACAGTCCCTGATCAGTGATGACTGTAGCAGTACGCTGGACATGAAGAGCACTGCAGCAGCAGCGTTGTGCCAGGGTACTGCGGTGTTATTCTACTGTGGTTGCGGAGCAGGATTTGAAAGAAACTAAAGTGGCCAGTGAAAGCACGTAAGGCTGACCAGGGTTGACCACAGATGAAACCTTAAGTGTGGTAATAGTTTTGATTTTTAGGGGAGTTTTTCTTCTTTGGGTTAAGAGGTTTTGCAGCTTTTACCCACCTGCTGTCTCTTTTTAATGAGGCACAGTGTCCGTATTCAGTGTGACCAATATGCATTGGAGAGCCTTTTGAAGAGATTCCAGTCGTTGCTTCTTGAAAGCTTCAAGCTGATTACAATCCCCGTCGTCACCGAGTGCTGGGTCCAAGTATATGTCTGTCTTGAATCTTGGATTAATTAGACTTCTGTGATACGGGCGAGAGGCCAAATTAATTTTGTAATCTGTCTTCGAATAAACAAGAACCTTTGGGGAATGCCGCATTCCTCGGTTTTTGCTTCATTAGGACCATGCAGTTCTTTTGAGAGGGTTATAATGGGTTTTCTATGGACTGAGAAGCACCCTGAGTGCTGTAATGTTTAGTACGGGGTGCATTATCCCATTCTAAGCACTTAGAAAAATTCACTCAACTTTTTTGTTTTGTTTTTTCCAATGCTAATGTCTGTTTTTCATGATCTCCCATTGAATACTTATGACCCTGTGACCGAATGTTAAATTTAATGCCCAATTTAACATGGGCTTTCTTGTCAGATGCCTCTTTGTAGTCGTGGTCCTTCTAATCCGCCAGCAGGAAGCTGGGTGTTGTTGATGTCTGAGCTACACCAGTGGAGCTCCATTGTGCGGCTGTGACAGCACGTCCCTGGGTCTGGCCCCAGAGCTGTCAGGTCTCTCTGTCACACTTCTCAGCGGGCACGCCACGGCCAGCAGTCAGGGGTCCTAAAGCCAGGTCTTGAAGCAAGATGCCAGGCTTGGCTGAGTAGCAACCAGCCGTGTCAGACTCCAGGTTTCATGGGTGAAGTGTGGCTTTGTTTGTGTGTCAGTGTATCAGCAGACGTCTCAGAATCAGAGGTTAAAGAAATCTGCCGTTCATTTGGAGCACACCACACAGCTCAAGTGTTACAGTAAGGTTTGGATAAATATCAACATGAGTCCCTGGAACAAAATTCATGCCAACAGTTGATTGTCAGATGACATGACATATCACAGCATGTAAACAGTTCAGGCAGCTCTCATGACTGTCAAAATGGCTTCAGTCAGAAAAAAAAGGAACATTCATTACTGTTCAAAAATTTTTTGGTTTGTTTTTTGTGTGTGTGTTTGTGCACTCTTTTGTCTAAGAACCTTTTTTCTAAATGATTTCATAAAGAATCTTTAAAATGTGAAGAATCTTTCTGTTTCACAAAAGGTTCTTTGTGGCAAAAGAAGGTACTTCTGATTATAAAAAGGTTGGTAAGAGATGGTTCTTTAAAGAACCTTTGACTGAATGGTTCTTTGTGGAACCAAAAATGATTCTTCTATGGTATCACTGTGAAGAACCTTTTAAGCACCTTTATTTTTAAGAGTGTGTGAAAGAAACACATTAAATTGTAAAGACATCTACAATGTTCTAAAATATTTCTATTATAAATATTCCAAATTTTCAAATTATCAAAGAGTCCTGAAAAACTGATTTCAACATTGATAATAATAAGAAATGTTTCCTGAGCAGCAAATCAGCATATAACAATGAATTCTGAAGCATCATGTAACACTGAATACTGGAGTAATGGCTGCTGAAAATTCAGCTTAGCTATCGCAGGAATAAATTGCGTATAAATATATATTAAAATAGAAAACAGTTCTTTATTTTATTTTATTTTATTTTATTTTATTTTATTTTATTTTATTTTATTTTATTTTATTTTATTTTATTTTATTTTATTTTATTTTATTTTATTTTATTTTATTTTATTTTATTTTATTTTATTTTATTTTATTTTATTTTATTTTATTTTATTTTATTTTATTTTATTTTATTTTATTTTAGCATATAACAATGAATTCTGAAGCAGAATGTGACACTGAATACTGGAGTAATGGCTGCTGAAAATTCAGCTTAGCTATCGCAGGAATAAATTGCGTATAAATATATATTAAAATAGAAAACAGTTCTTTATTTTCTTTTCTTTTCTTTTCTTTTCTTTTCTTTTCTTTTATTTTCTTTTATTTTTTTGTATGTGTTGGGGAATTTGGTGGTTGTGACTACAAATTTGTTTTTTTGTTTTCTCCAGAGAAAGAGCCCCCAATAATTTCACAAGTGTCTCCTCAACTCAAAAAAAATTCATAAAATTACTTCAAGGACAAATTATCTGTGCTATCCACTTTAATTTTTATAACGCCCTACTCTTACTGTATGACAACAATTGTCATATTTGTGTAAATTATATTTTTATTTATGTAAGAAATATGGCGATGAAACACTAGCAAGAGTAGCAATGTTTTATTTTATTTTATTTTATTTTATTTTATTTTATTTTATTTTATTTTATTTTATTTTATTTTATTTTATTTTATTTTATTTTATTTTATTTTGAACTGAAGGCCCATCAGCCACCTCCTCTTCCATTTCCAATTCTTCAGGAATCTCTTCTGATAGGCAACAGCACTTCCCAATTCTATTTTAATAAAACAAGTTTTTCTTTGCAGAGAAAGAGCAAGCAGTTTCTACTGTGCAAAATGCAGAAAATAGCAATTAACTCACTAATTATTTCATATAGAATATGGTGTATAATGTAATAGTAAAGAATTATTTGTCTCTTCTGTTTTACTAGAAACAAATATTACTGTGGGATGAATTTATATGTCTGCTCATATCAACATTTCTATTTAACTTGGTCACCCAATCTCATTCTCATTCAACACATCGCAAAAGAGTTATCTTAGTTAAAATAAACCAAAATCATAAAATCTCTATAATGGATCAACTTTTCATATGGTCTCCCAGGGATAATGGGATATAAATTCTAGACATCTTCAGACCATAATATATATAAAAAAAACACTATACTATGCTATATCAATTTACTCAATAACAAAAGACTGGCTTACCTGCAATGCCATTAACATTCACCAAAACAAAACAAGAAAGAGAAAAATCTACACTTTAGCCCAGGGGTGGCGAACTCCGGTCCTGGAGAGCCGCAGTCCTGCAGAGCTCAGCTCCAACATTAAAAAAAACTCACCTGCCTGTAGCTTCCTAGTAACCCTTCAGACCTTGATTAGCTTGTTCAGGTGTGTTTGATTAGGGTTGAAGCAAAACTCTGCAGGGCTGCGGCTCTCCAGGACAGACGTTCACCACCCCTGCTCTAGCCCATTGCATAATGATTATCAACATAACATGCAATCACATGTCAGCCACAAAGTGTATGACCCTTTTGTCACTACATCCCTTGACTGCACACAGTAGCACACATTTCATTCAAGATAAATGACTAAGCGTTTTCCTTTCCTTTCATCTTTCACCTAATCCTTTGTTTGCACAGCTCTTAGTCTTGTCATCGTGGTTTATTTAGGTGCTTTGCCAATCTTAACAGAAGTTGTCTCTCTGCACTGTTACAGTCCTTGGACAAGCATGCTGCTGAGAGATATGAAAGGCCCAGCATTTGCAACAATCTTATTTGCTTTGTGGTAATGATTATGTTAAGCTTCACTTTTACACACCTAAACTAAAGGTTAAGAAATGTCTCTTGGGTAATGTATTAGTTAAACTACACTCAGATTACATAAACTATACTGCACTAATTAGATTTACAGGGGAGCCTATCAAAATGCTGAAATAGAATAATAGTAAGAGAATAATAGAGATGGTAATAATTTAAAATGACTTTTTTTTGACAACACATGGCGACAGATTAAAGTAAATATCAAATATTCAATTATTGAAAATATTATTATAAACTGTATAAAAATGTATAAATATAAAATAGTATAATATTTATAATATAAATGATGGGATAAAACAAGTTGTACATAAAGTTAAGTTAAGTCAAATTTCATTGGGATAGAAAACAGCTCTTCCTAAAACTTTTAGAATATTTATAATATATAAAAACAAACTTTATAAAAGTTAGTTTTCATTTATTTAAAGTCACTGGGTTGACTTTAATTGAGTAAAACCATCACCAAACTCAGCAGTCTTAGATTGATGGACAAATTATGCTGTCACATCTGGAAACATAATGGACGTTAATGACAAAATGAGGCATGACAAATTTGGTCCATGAATATGACTTCATCTTCTCTGTCCAGAGGTTATATGGACGGCGCAAGAAGGAAAGAGTTTTTATTTTCTCACAGCTGCGAAGAGCAGTGACTCATTCCAGAGCTTGTCACAAACGGTTGAATTTTGACAGTTTAATATATAGGCTGTCAAATCTTCAGACAGACCTGTGTAGTCACAGAGGTGGGGAGTATAGGTGGGTGTATGGAGAAAAAGAGTACCTTTGTTTTGCTGGATGAAGCCATGGAATTACAACGTATTTCTAGTAGTGCAACTCCATTACCTTCACCAAAGTGATGTTAATAAAAAATAAATAAATAAATACAAATTAAAAAAAATCACAGACTGTGAGCTAGTACAACATGTCTTACTTTAACATTTGTGCAATGGACACTGGCTGTAATATTACAGCATGTTTTAGAACCTGTTTGTGTTGGCAGAATGAATTTGAAAATAACTTTGGACTAGAAAATCTGAGCTGAATTGGTAAGTTGACAAATTTGGTCCATGAATATGACTTCATCTTCTCTGTCCAGAGGTTATATGGACGGCGCAAGAAGGAAAGAGTTTTTATTTTCTCACAGCTGCGAAGAGCAGTGACTCATTCCAGAGCTTGTCACAAACGGTTGAGTTTTGACAGTTTAATATATAGGCTGTCAAATCTTCAGACAGACCTGTGTAGTCACAGAGGTGGGGAGTATAGGTGGGTGTATGGAGAAAAAGAGTACCTTTGTTTTGCTGGATGAAGCCATGGAATTACAACGTATTTCTAGTAGTGCAACTCCATTACCTTCACCAAAGTGATGTTAATAAAAAATAAATAAATAAATACAAATTAAAAAAAATCACAGACTGTGAGCTAGTACAACATGTCTTACTTTAACATTTGTGCAATGGACACTGGCTGTAATATTACAGCATGTTTTAGAACCTGTTTGTGTTGGCAGAATGAATTTGAAAATAACTTTGGACTAGAAAAACGGGGAAAAATAGAAAGCACTGCATTTTACAAATTTTTTGAAGGGCAATACTATTGTTTTCACAATATATTAAGTTACATAATTTCCTTAATGCCATAAAGTAAATTTGGAATAAAAATGCAAAAAAAAAAAAAAAAAAAAGCTTCATGCATGGAAAATTGCATTTATATAAAAAAAGCCATCCAGTATAAATTCCAAAGCTATCCAGTATAAATTCTTTTTGATAATGATATGGAAACGTACCTCTAATTAAACATACTAACAAACTAATTAGCACCCCTAAACCACTTTGCAGTGGCGTCTTGCCAGATAAGAGAGTGAGGTATCTGCCGAACACTTCACCTGCCATCTTCGAATGGAACCACTGGTGTGTACTGACATTTCTTTTAACAACATGATTATAAGCACAGCGAAGGCCGCGAGACAGTTGGGGGGTTGAAGTTTCCAGCTCGATCAAGAGAGGGGCGTTCCTCTGCAGCCCAGAGCGCTGAAGGTGGAACTGGGTAATTACAGGGAGACAAGACCTGCGCTGAAATCACCACTTCCACCTGAACCATGTCATATCAGCCCTGATTTATTCAATAGTGAAAGGATTCCTTGTAAGCCTTAAATCAATTTTAATTGCAGTAAGCTGGTTAACACAGCAGCTTTAACGTTCTCACTGTCTCCTCCCCTTCTTCCCTCTTCTTTGGCTGGGAACTTTGAGGGGATTAGGAATTGGTGGCGGTGACGGAGGGGGTTGTTGGGAAAAATTGTGAGCGCAGCATGGCTCCCACAAGTCGCAGAGAACTCATGCTGGATTGTTCTAGCTTTCAATGCAGCTGTCGGGAAAATCGCCATTAATGTCCTGTATGTTTCCTGTATAAATGCAAAAGCAAACTGAAACACACATACCAAAAAATCCCCCCTTTAACACGTATGTCAGTCAAAAAGCTCACATTATAGCAAAACTGAGTGATAAATACATGCGGTTATATGTGTTCAGACACTATAAGGGCTCAACAAAGGCTGCATCTAATTTGAGACTAACTAACTATTAAGTAAGTGTGTGTATTTAAGTGTGGCTCTGACAAAACAAATCACTGATCAACATACTTAAGTAGATTTACATTTCCTCAGTTGTACCCTTCAGCTAAACTGCATTCTCAAGGTTCTTGTCTCGCTTGTTAAGTCATGTTGTGGCATTTATGGGTTTGGTGTCTTTGTTTTTGTTCCAATGGGGTTGAAACTGCTTAGCATCCCAGATATTTCTGATGTCAATGGCAACCTTAATTGAAGTGGAAAGGAGATATCAGAATGACTCAGATCTGCCATGATCAGAAAAAACCTATGATCTCATATCAAGCGGTGTTCAAAATCATTCATTTTAGATTATAAATATGCTAGTATTCTAAATATCTATATAACTAGAATCAGAACTAATGAATGCAATGTGTAATGAGGTTAGTATTTATACTCACATAATTATTTATTCTTTTTTGCAGAGGCTTTGAGCAGAAGAAGCAAGAGCAATAACAGCCATTAAGCGAATAGCAACACAAACCGAGATTCAGCTTGTACTGTGCAGATCTTCAAATTCCCAAATGATTCTGAGGGTGAGAAAGAGCATTTGGTTTTTGAGAAAGCATGTTTTTGGCTGGCCTGAAGGAGGATGCATTTCAAAGAGCTTCAGTACATGTCCAGGCCTGCTGGAGGGGCAGACAGAAAAGAGAGAGAGCAAAAGAGAGCAACAAAAAAAAAGAGACAGACCCAATTACTGACCTCGGGAGGGAGTCAGAATTCCTCAGATTAGAGTCACTGGTAGTTTGCTTCACAAATGCATTTCTCGTAATTGAGTACGCAACCTGGCTCCATTAATCGCCTGTCTTCTGCCAATTGGTGAGAACAACCCATCTGAGCAGGCTAAAGTTATTAACAAGGACTGTTAGATTCAGTGCTAATTTGGTACTATTTCTGAAAGAAAGGGGTGGGGGGTAGATGCCTTTGTTAAGTTTCATGTATGATGATTGGCTTACATGGAGGTATTGTGTTTTTTTTAAGTTAAGGTTTGGCATTTATTGCCTCAAATTTTTATTATGTCACTCTCAGCAAAAATTGTGCCAACTTATTTTCATTTAATACATCTACTTCACCTTATACAGGAAGGCGTTGACTCGCATCTGCTTCCAGTTTAAATCAAAGAGCTTTTTTTCCCTACAGCATATATATTGTATATGTTCAGGCCATATTAAGAGAGTTCTCTGTGTTGCAGAGCCAGAAGATATAAAATTAAGTAAAACTTCATATGATGGAAAGCCTCATTTACCAAAAAGGAAAGTTGTGATGTTGCAAGCAAATCAATATTTAACTCAGCGGCGCATAATGTAATATTAAATGATGCAGGAGAATGTCTTACAGAACATATCTTACCATGCTTAGACATGAATAGAAGCATAATTTAACATTATAAATAGACTCGATTTACAAGCCTAGCCCTGCAAATTGTTTAAAAAGCAATTATTATTATTACTTATGAAATGATAAACTTCTCTGAGCTACCACAACACAGAATGTGCACAACCATTGGACATCAGTCAGCACTGTGACCCATGTCATGGTGACATATGGCCCAGCATTAACCTTCGCTCGTATAGAAGTAAAACTTCATATGATGGAAAGCCTCATTTACCAAAAAGGAAAGTTGTGATGTTGCAAGCAAATCAATATTTAACTCAGCGGCGCATAATGTAATATTAAATGATGCAGGAGAATGTCTTACAGAACATATCTTACCATGCTTAGACATGAATAGAAGCATAATTTAACATTATAAAAAGACTCGATTTACAAGCCTAGCCCTGCAAATTGTTTAAAAAGCAATTATTATTATTACTTATGAAATGATAAACTTCTCTGAGCTACCACAACACAGAATGTGCACAACCATTGGACATCAGTCAGCACTGTGACCCATGTCATGGTGACATATGGCCCAGCATTAACCTTCGCTCGTATAAAGGTGGGATAGTGTCATGCGGGGTCTCTGCATGGCTCTCTGCCATTCTGAGATGAAGCCATCGATCCATGCCTTTTCAAAGCTTCTTCTTTCAGCCATACCCTCAGGCCACAGTCTTTAACAGATGGGCCATTCTTCAGAGGCAGCCTTCCCTCAGATGGTGATACAGTCACATAGTTGGGTGTGAGCCCTTTGAGGCAACTGGCTATACCCTCTAATTAGGCAGCTTGATGGCTTCTTTCACTCATTCTGCAAAGAGCTTGAGAAACCCAGTGAAGAAGACAATAGGAGCAGGTAATTCATTCATTTCACAATGATATTCATGGGAATGTCTGAGTGACTATAATTGAAACATAAGCCCGTTTAACACCCAATACCCAGATAACAAACGTGTGTTTCAAGAAAATTTTACTAATGTTCTCATTAAGTTATGAAAACATTATTCCTGAATGTTCTCTGAACATTCGAAACATCCATTTTTAAACCTCTTATTTGGTTATGCACACATTGGAGAAAACATTAAGGGAGTGTTTTATCATTTTGCAAGCATTATGGGGACGCTACTTTAGAACGTTCTCTGAACATTCTGAAACAAATAGTAAGTACAATAATAACATTTAACATTTTTTTTACAAATGTCTAAAAATGTTTCAGAACAAACATCCCATGAACAATGTAAGAGGTCATTGTACTATAAAAACAACAACCTTCTGAGTTTTAGAGCTTACCTTGTTAGTTCAAAAACAGCTTTTATTGAATCCAAGATCAGAACTGAGATGTGATTTTGTCACATTTTGATGTAAAATACCTTTTTCGCACTTCCATGAGAAAAGCAGCAGCTTCAAATAGTTGTGTAAAATAACTTTCGCTGTAACCTATATGAATGACAGTGCCCACAGCATGGGATTGTTCTGATTTACTGATGTACAATTCTTCATAGATGTTTCATCAAAACATATCAACCACAGTGAATCGGGTGTGATGAAACTAAGTAAAATGTTGTCATGTTATTCCGACGCATATTTTGTGATCTAAATGGGAGCGCACAAGCCATGCTGTTTTTGTATGCACAGTACTTCATAGTCAGACCAGCTTTTTATTAAAGAAATGCAAGAAGGCATACAAACATATCACATTAAAGAGCAATAAAATTGGACACGGTTATACATCTCATAAAACATTAGTAATGACTGTACAAATTAAACAGTAATAATGTTAGCATTGCTTTCATGCACTTACTTTTCTTTCCAATACAATAATCATGTATGAGATCAAATTGGGGCTGTTCAAATACATTTATATTTTTCAGAGTTGATTATTCAAAAATAACTGGTTTTACCATCTTAAACTAAAGCTTGCCTCTGCAGAATGAGATCAACGCCTACTGTTACATCATCATGTCTTTGGCTCCGCCCACTGGAGCGTTTGTGAGATGCGGCTGTTTGGGCTGCTATACATAAGTCTTCCGCCATATTGGAACAGTCAAAGACGGTTCTTGAACACTCGAGAGCAAGTTGCATGTGTGTATGCAGCTGTAGTTTTATGCAAGAATGGATATCTACTGTATATATGCAATAGACTTCCGCAGATGATTTTGCTGAAATAACACAATACAAAAAGATGAAGCCGTTAGTTAACACCACATTAAAAAGCTGTAATACTAGTATTAAATACATACACAAACCAACACATTCATACAGAGACTTTATCCAATTTCTTCGGGAATTTAAATATAAGAGGTGTTTACAACCAGAGGCTGCGCAATGTTGTGGTATCTCATTGATTAACAAAGATTGTAAACGTGTCTGGAGCGATCGAATGTGGCATCTACCTCTACACTCTCCATGATTAGTTAATGTCTACAATTGTAATAGTAAAAACGTAGTAAAAGTTTTTAAGAGAGCTCCACGTGTAATACTTATTTCACATGCAAATATATTAGCCAATCATAGCAATGGGCGTTTCTATTGAGGTCTCACAGCAGACACGCCCCTTCCAATAGAGCGTATGAATCAGAGGGCTTTTGATGTAAAAATCATACTAACAGTTTTAGTGCACCTCAGGAAACATGATCAAATAATTAAAAATGCAGTTCATGACCCCTTTAATGATTTTCAAAAATACAAAATGCCAAAATTTGAACAAATGTTCTATTAATTTTACCGGAAGAACATCTAAAAGAACCTTACCAGAATGTTAACCAAAGTTATGAGTATATTTGCTGTTAGCTTGGTATGTACTTAAGACATTTCATAAATATTCCCACAACTTTCTTCTCTTTTTACCTTCCACATTTGTATGTTCTCACATTCCTTTTCTTTATCTGCTACTTCATCATTTTGTTTTACAATCTAATTTGTTCTGATACTTATAATTCTACTATTACCATCTAAACTTTGAGTTAACAAGAAATATTCTGGGTATAGAACAAGTTAATCTCAATTTACAGCATTTGTGCCAGCATAAAATGTTGATTACAAAAAAAATAAAAGTGAGGCACTTACAACCAAAGTCGTCATTTGTGTAAATTTGAAAAGGATTTAAATGCAGAAATTAAAATGTTTACAGTTGTTGTAGGGTTTTAGGTGATATGTTGTCATCATGGCAATGAAAAAAATGGATATAACTTTAGATATAAGAGATTATTAAGCAATTTTTCACACTGAAATCACAAAGTATGGCTATACTGTTTTCAGATGGGTCTCATTCACTTGGATTGTAAGTGCCTCACAGTAACAGAGATTATTGCTTTAAAAAAAGAAAAGCATGTGTTTTAAATGCGTAATAAAAATATTTACTATATGCTGTTAGCTTGCTGTTTACCATGTAAAAGTCTGATGAAGTGTACAATGCAATAATACACATAAAAAAAAAGAAGAAGAAGAAAGAACCAACAAAAAGCCTGTACTTGTTTAAATGCTATACGAAACTTGCATGACATCTTTATGACAGATAATTACTGGACAGTATGCATCAGTCAATGATAAGCATGTAGAAACAAAGTTTGTGCTTTTTTAATGATCAAGAGGAGACTCAACCAAGCCAGAAAGAAAAACGAATCATATTTTTGAGCATTCTGAGTTTCTGCCAGCCAAGTTCTTCATTTGAGCTATTTCAAGACAGTTTTCTGCCTTTCCAAATTCACTTGGCCCAAGAGATGCAGCGTACCCTGAAAATATGTCTGAACAAAACCAGCAACCTCAAGCAGTGACTGCAGTCTAACAATGTAACCTAAGGCCTACCCGATGCACGGCGGGCCAGCTGGCACTGCAGAAAAGTAACACCACTCGGAGTCATGAGTAACTCTATCTCCACGCCGCTGCTCAGCAACACTCCTATACTCCAGATTCCATTTTAGTCAGCTGCGTGCTGGCTTCCCAGAACTCTATCTGCTTAAATTACTCCTCACTAGCCTTTGCAGCATGGCACACGTACAAAATGATAGATCATCCCTCAAACCCTTGCGTCTTTTCTGTCATCCTATATCATTCTTCCTTTCAGAGGTTTGAGACATACCTTGTTCAACAGATCCCCACAGCAGTGTTATATGTCTGCAACCACTGTGTCACCATAAGGTTGTTACGTTGTTATACACAGGGTGAAAAGGTGATTTGGCTGAAAGTGAGTGTTTGGGAATGGAAAACCTCAGTGCATATGGTATTAGACATCTTAACATGGCTCAGTCTCAATTCTAAAGAACAATAGAGAGCTTTGATTGTGAAATCCACTCTCTCGTAATGAATGCCGCAGCCAGCGCCTTAACACTTCCCTTTTTACTGTGTGGGGATTAGGGAGTGTGTTTTTGTGAGAGTGCTTGTTCTGTGTCAGTACACCTCATGAAGAGAGTCAATGGTGGGAACAGTCCCACAGAGCAATATCACCTTCTGCTGTGCATTACATTTACATTACATGGATCACAAAGTTACACTTTTTTTGAATGCACAAATTCGCATGCATTTGAGAAGCCCGGAGTGAACATTTGGATCGCTAATATATTTACATTTAACCCTCTACGGTAAGGTATAGACTCCAGGCAACATGAACACATTTGGCTTGATGTAACAAAGTACCAAACAACAAATTCATGCTCACTTCACCAAGAAGAAAGGATCCAAACCTAAGAAACAGAAATTGATCATATCATCCACTTGCAGAATTTTTGGTTCCTCTTTCAGCAGGTGAGCTTCAGCCATGCCATCTTTTCCCTTGTGAAAAGTGTATTTTTATAGCCAATGTTCTTGAATAAAATCATTCATTCATTCAGGATGTTCTTTCACACTGAAATCACAAAGTATGGCTATACTGTTTTCAGATGGGTCTCATTCACTTGGATTGTAAGTGCCTCACAGTAACAGAGATTATTGCTTTAAAAAAAGAAAAGCATGTGTTTTAAATGCGTAATAAAAATATTTACTATATGCTGTTAGCTTGCTGTTTACCATGTAAAAGTCTGATGAAGTGTACAATGCAATAATACACATAAAAAAAAAGAAGAAGAAGAAAGAACCAACAAAAAGCCTGTACTTGTTTAAATGCTATACGAAACTTGCATGACATCTTTATGACAGATAATTACTGGACAGTATGCATCAGTCAATGATAAGCATGTAGAAACAAAGTTTGTGCTTTTTTAATGATCAAGAGGAGACTCAACCAAGCCAGAAAGAAAAACGAATCATATTTTTGAGCATTCTGAGTTTCGGCCAGCCAAGTTCTTCATTTGAGCTATTTCAAGACAGTTTTCTGCCTTTCCAAATTCACTTGGCCCAAGAGATGCAGCGTACCCTGAAAATATGTCTGAACAAAACCAGCAACCTCAAGCAGTGACTGCAGTCTAACAATGTAACCTAAGGCCTACCCGATGCACGGCGGGCCAGCTGGCACTGCAGAAAAGTAACACCACTCGGAGTCATGAGTAACTCTATCTCCACGCCGCTGCTCAGCAACACTCCTATACTCCAGATTCCATTTTAGTCAGCTGCGTGCTGGCTTCCCAGAACTCTATCTGCTTAAATTACTCCTCACTAGCCTTTGCAGCATGGCACACGTACAAAATGATAGATCATCCCTCAAACCCTTGCGTCTTTTCTGTCATCCTATATCATTCTTCCTTTCAGAGGTTTGAGACATACCTTGTTCAACAGATCCCCACAGCAGTGTTATATGTCTGCAACCACTGTGTCACCATAAGGTTGTTACGTTGTTATACACAGGGTGAAAAGGTGATTTGGCTGAAAGTGAGTGTTTGGGAATGGAAAACCTCAGTGTATACGGTATTAGACATCTTAACATGGCTCAGTCTCAATTCTAAAGAACAATAGAGAGCTTTGATTGTGAAATCCACTCTCTCGTAATGAATGCCGCAGCCAGCGCCTTAACACTTCCCTTTTTACTGTGTGGGGATTAGGGAGTGTGTTTTTGTGAGAGTGCTTGTTCTGTGTCAGTACACCTCATGAAGAGAGTCAATGGTGGGAACAGTCCCACAGAGCAATATCACCTTCTGCTGTGCATTACATTTACATTACATGGATCACAAAGTTACACTTTTTTTGAATGCACAAATTCGCATGCATTTGAGAAGCCCGGAGTGAACATTTGGATCGCTAATATATTTACATTTAACCCTCTACGGTAAGGTATAGACTCCAGGCAACATGAACACATTTGGCTTGATGTAACAAAGTACCAAACAACAAATTCATGCTCACTTCACCAAGAAGAAAGGATCCAAACCTAAGAAACAGAAATTGATCATATCATCCACTTGCAGAATTTTTGGTTCCTCTTTCAGCAGGTGAGCTTCAGCCATGCCATCTTTTCCCTTGTGAAAAGTGTATTTTTATAGCCAATGTTCTTGAATAAAATCATTCATTCATTCAGGATGTTCAAAATGTTCCTGATAGAAATTAGATCATTTATCAATTAAAAGTGTATTCTGATAATTTTTTACATATACAGTGGGTACGGAAAGTATTCAGACCCCCTTAAATTTTTCACTCTTTGTTATATTGCAGCCATTTGCTAAAATCATTTAAGTTAATTTTTTTTCCTCATTAATGTACACACAGCACCCCATATTGACAGAAAAACACAGAATTGTTGATATTTTTGCAGATTTATTAAAAAAGAAAAACTGAAATGTCACATGGTCCTAAGTATTCAGACCCTTTGCTGTGACACTCAAATATTTAACTCAGGTGCTGTCCATTTCTTCTGATCATCCTTGAGATGGTTCTACACCTTCATTCGAGTCCAGCTGTGTTTGATTATACTGATTGAACTTGATTAGGAAAGCCACACACCTGTCTATATAAAACCTTACAGCTCACAGTGCATGTCAGAGCAAATGAGAATCATGAGGTCAAAGGAACTACCTGAAGAGCTCAGAGACAGAATTGTGGAAAGGCACAGATCTGGCCAAGGTTACAAAAAAAATTCTGCTGCACTTAAGGTTCCTAAGAGCACAGTGGCCTCCATAATCCTTAAATGGAAGACGTGTGGGACGACCAGAACCCTTCCTAGAGCTGGCCATCCGGCCAAACTGAGCTATCGGGGGAGAAGAGCCTTGGTGAGAGAGGTAAAGAAGAACCCAAAGATCACTGTGGCTGAGCTCCAGAGATGCAGTCGGGAGATGGGAGAAAGTTGTAGAAAGTCAACCATCACGGCAGCCCCCC
>NW_015505790.1:74649-76733 GCF_001515645.1 Sinocyclocheilus grahami
TTTTTTTCCTCATTATTGTACACACAGCACCCCATATTGACAGAAAAACACGGAATTGTTGACATTTTTGCAGATTTATTAAAAAAGAAAAACTGAAATATCACATGGTCCTAAGTATTGCTGTGACACTCATATATTTAACTCAGGTGCTGTCCATTTCTTCTGATCATCCTTGAGATGGTTCTACACCTTCATTTGAGTCCAGCTGTGTTTGATTATACTGATTGGACTTGATTAGGAAAGCCACACACCTGTCTATATAAGACCTTACAGCTCACAGTGCATGTCAGAGCAAATGAGAATCATGAGGTCAAAGGAACTGCCTGAAGAGCTCAGAGACAGAATTGTGGCAAGGCACAGATCTGGCCAAGGTTACAAAAAAAATTCTGCTGCACTTTAGGTTCCTAAGAGCACAGTGGCCTCCATAATCCTTAAATGGAAGACGTTTGGGATGACCAGAACCCTTCCTAGAGCTGGCCGTCCGGCCAAACTGAGCTATCGGGGGAGAAGAGCCTTGGTGAGAGAGGTAAAGAAGAACCCAAAGATCACTGAGGCTGAGCTCCAGAGATGCAGTCGGGAGATGGGAGAAAGTTGTAGAAAGTCAACCACCACTGCAGCCCTCCACCAGTCGGGGCTTTATGGCAGAGTGGCCCGACGGAAGCCTCTCCTCAGTGCAAGACACATGAAAGCCCGCATGGAGTTTGCTAAAAAATATAACAAAGAGTGAAAAATGTAAGGGGGTCTGAATACTTTCCGTACCCACTGTATAGCCTACTGTACATGTATATGTCTTTGATAGAAAAATATAAAAATATTCACATTGTCTTGAGGTCATTATGCATTTCTGTATAAATATATAAAGTAAATTAATATATAAAGTGTACCATTTAAAATGCATTCAAAATAGGTACATATATTTCAGTTGTTGACTATTAAAATTTTTAGTAAAACTTGTTACAATTTTTAAAACAATAGTTAAAACAAACTATTAACTACGACTTTTGCATCAATAAACTCCTAATTTGTTTAATAGTAAGGTCGTTTTTAAGTTTAGGCATTGGATAGAGATTAGGGATGTAGAATATGTGCTTTATATAAAGCCAATATATTAATAATAGGCATGCTAATAAGCAACGGCCAAATGGACTTATGCACATATCTACTCACCTCTTCACTTTTCATTTTACATACTCCACTTGACACTTGAGCTGTAATAGAAATGTTGGCATTTCTCACACTTGATATTGCATGGCTACTATAATTCATTATCCAAAAAAACTATAACCAAGGAATAACAGAACTTTATTACGTTGAACTGTCAGAAAGATGTGGTCTTGACTTTAAAACCAGTTAAACTCTGCGAAAGACCAAAGTCACGTTAAAAATGTGTATGCTTCATTTACATAGCCTTCCTTATATGGTATCAGCCCATATATGGGTTCATTTGAAAGCTTGGAGTGTCTTCTTTACAAAGAATACCATTCCTTTTGGTTTTTATATGCATAAAGCAGTAAAATTAAGCTTAGAAATGTATTCGTCCCACACACGATTTTCCGCCTATCCATTGCAAAAAATTTTTTACGAAGAATGTGTATTTGATATATTTTTCACAATAAAGTCAAGTCATATATCACAAGAAAGCAAGAAAGCTCAGGGATTTGACGATGTAGATTAATTCATCGTGTGACAATCATAGATCGAATTATCTTCAATTGAATTGCTGAATTGCGAAACGGAACTTTTTATTGTGTAACATTTCTACCCATAGCACTGCTTCAGTTAGCCGCAAACAGCCACAAATATCTATAAACATATTATACTATATTATCTTTTAGATTAGGATCTCTTTCAAACAAGACAATTTTCACGTGTCTGCGTGCTTCCATCTGTGAGATATTCGCGTTCTGTCCAGGTAACGGAATCCAGCGCTTCAGGAGATAATGCGCTTTCCATCTCATTCCAGCGCGCATGGAGCCCTTCTGATGTTATAGAGATCTGCGGTCAGTTCTGGGCTGCAATTGGTCAGATTATATGTCACTCAGATCGGCCATTACAGACTCTGTGAACTCTGACACCACCGCGTC
>NW_015505790.1:77163-88803 GCF_001515645.1 Sinocyclocheilus grahami
CGCATGGAGCCCTTCTGATGTTATAGAGATCTGCGGTCAGTTCTGGGCTGCAATTGGTCAGATTATATGTCACTCAGATCGGCCATTACAGACTCTGTGAACTCTGACACCGCTGCGTCACCAGGGTGGGCAAGAGAGAGGGGGGTCTCCATCCGGTTGGCCAGCCAGTGGTCTCTGGCTGTTGTAGTTCGAGGACGTGAGAATTGGAGGCTTTTCTCCGCACGGAAGAGTTGTAGCGAACGCGACTCGGATCATATTAGTCTATGATTATCATATTACTAGTTATATATGATGAAGAACGGTCAGCGGCGCCGTGGAGAGGAAATGTGCGCGCGTCTGGAGAGACTTTATTGTGTTTGAGAGTTTTTCCCTTTGTTATGAAACGTATTAGCTATACTAGCACTCTGATACACTGTTTGCTGACAGAAAAGTACAGTACATTATGCATTTCAGTAAGTATACAGTAAATATACATGGATTATTTTTCATTTCCTCCATTGTATGTGTGTAGGGCAAACATTTGAATTTGAGTATGTTAAATTTAGGCGAAAATACCAAAAAACGCCCTGAGCTTTTAAAAATGAATTTTAATTAATTTGTAAACTCTTCTTTTCAGTACAGCTGTTCATTAAAAAAATGCAAAAGTGAGCACAAGCAGCAAAAGCATGTATGAATCAGTGACCAATGAAATGAATCACTCATACCTGTAGCAAAACATCTGATATAAATGAAGGTAAAAGTGTATTGAGTCTAGAATAAAAGCAACAGGAGCTTGTAAATGTGAAGGGAAGGATTACCCTCAGGAAAGAAGGACTCCACTTTAATGGCACCGATAAATGACTCAACAACAGTCATCCAGCTCCATGGACATGCATCATATTTTCTCTGAGTTTTTTCCCTTGGTGTTCCTTAGGTGGTAATAGGAAAAAAACTTTAAGCAAGATGCAAAAAGGACTTGACACTTGAGCAAATCTGAAAAAGGCCTAGCCTGCCAGTTGTCAAGATAAATAAAGCACACATGCACTAAAACCTGGTCATGTCAAGCAGAGTAGATTAGTTTTGAGGAATCAGGTCATAATTTTAACACATGACATCTTACCACTTTCCACAGCCCAGGCAACTTCAAAGGGAGAATATGGTATTTATTGATGGGCCCATAACTCTAGATCTTTTAAAAACGGTCAGGTTTCATTAGACAACGCAGGGAAAATAGAAACCAGATGAGAGCTAGTCCACTGGACTCAACTAAGCCTTAAGGTAGATAGGGTAAAGGTAAAGAGATAGTAGATCTAAAAAGTAAATATATAGAGAAGCTATGACCTATATTAAAAAAAAAAAAACTTTTTATAAGAGTACTATTACAAGTTGTGTATGCAATTACAAGACATAAGCAGAAATGCTACCTTGTGTAGCAGAGCACATATTTGGTTTCATTTTGACCCTTATAAATAGCTCAGAAAAGAGGAGAGTTTACTTTGTAGGGACATAAAATGTCATTGGAGTAGAATACACATAAGAGAGTGTTTCTTCTGAAGACTTAGAAAATAAATGATCTTAAGACTCACATTTCACACTCTCACTTTTCAACAATGTCTAACAACAATGCAAACAGTAATTCGGTAATTTTTCTCCATGAAATTCCACTTTGTGGTGGAAAATATATTGCACATTTAAATTAAACATATTTTGTCTTTCTAAGGTTAATATCTCAGCTAGCATTACACACACACAAACACACAGGTTCTGTCACTCTGCTATTGATTGGATGGAGACGTGCAGTCAACTGTAAGAAGGAGTTTAAGTAGACTAAATGATTGGAGAAATCCAACATCCATCATCAAGTCTGTTGTTCCCACAGAAGATCAGATACATTTTGATTAAAAATTATGAGCTCAAACTAAAACATTAACATATGCACAGATCAACTATTCACAATAAGCTCCATAGCATGCATTTAGAAAATAGGTAAGGTGAATTTTCCCTTTTCCTAATAAAAATCAACAGCAGGAAAGTGCTCAAAGTTGAAGAAACAGCTGCAAACATTTAAAGATTTGAAAAATCAACAAGTATACTATATGACCTACATTACAAAACAATGGATTTATAATTCGGTAATTTTTCTCCATGAAATTCCACTTTGTGGTGGAAAATATATTGCACATTTAAATTAAACATATTTTTCTAAGGTTAATATCTCAGCTAGCATTACACACACACAAACACACAGGTTCTGTCACTCTGCTATTGATTGGATGGAGACGTGCAGTCAACTGTAAGAAGGAGTTTAAGTGGACTAAATGATTGGAGAAATCCAACATCCATCATCAAGTCTGTTGTTCCCACAGAAGATCAGATACATTTTGATTAAAAATTATGAGCTCAAACTAAAACATTAACATATGCACAGATCAACTATTCACAATAAGCTCCATAGCATGCATTTAGAAAATAGGTAAGGTGAATTTTCCCTTTTCCTAATAAAAATCAACAGCAGGAAAGTGCTCAAAGTTGAAGAAACAGCTGCAAACATTTAAAGATTTGAAAAATCAACAAGTATACTATATGACCTACATTACAAAACAATGGATTTTTTCCCTTTTCCTAAAAAAATATTTGCCCTCATCCCTGTGGAGGCCATGAGTGAGACATGAGCGCAGATCATTATCGTCTTCACCCTTATACATTCCACACACACACACACACTCACACACACACACAACTCAGCTACCATGAGACCGATCCGTTCAATCTTACTCTACATTCCAAGAGGATTTTCACAAAACAAACACTGCTGGGAGCTGCTGTTGCCAGAGCTCTGGTTACAGTGTGTATGTAACAGTACATGTGTGTTGATCTGTGTGTGTCTGTGAGTATGTTTCCTCCATGTGATCCTTCTTTAGGACCACGGCTTCAGATAATTGAGGTAATGGGTCATATTTTGGCAGGGCCTCAAAAATGCTTTGGGGGAGATAACAAGATGTTCTTCTAATATCACATTGCATCTCTGGGTTCTGTTATATGTGAATAGAAACAGAGTGAGATATATCTCTCTTTCCATCTGTACTTCTGTTTGTCTGTCTGTCCGTCCATCTATTTGTCCACTGTCTATCTGTCCATCTATCCATCTGTCTGTCCTTTTGTACATCCGTCTATCTGTTCATATATCCATCTGTCTATCTGTGCTTCCATCCGTAAATCTGTCCTTCCGTCCATCTGTTTGTCTGTCTTTCTCTCTGCCTGTCTGTCTGTCCATCTATCCATCTGTCTGTCCTTCCATCCATCTGCCTGTCTGTCCTTCTGTCGGTCTGTCTATCTGTCCATATATCTGTCTATCAGTGATTCCATCCATCGATCTGTACTTTCATCCATCTGTTTGTCCATCTGTCTTTTTGCCTGTCTATCTGTCCATCTATCCTTCTGTACGCAGGGATGGGCAGTATTTCAGATATATGTATTTAAAATACGTATTTGAAATACAAAATACTATTTTGTATTTGAAAGCCTTCGGCAAAAATCAAATGTAATTTGTATTTAAATACATTTAACATTAGTATTTTTGTATTTTCAAAATACATAAAATACTGTGTGCCAGTCAACCTCTTTATCAGGGTGCTGATTTAGTTCAGACACACCCCCTCCCCCAACCCCAACATTCATCACGTGAGCTGCAGCTGTACAACTCCATTCATTATTGGGTGAGTGACTTTTCTGGAATAAGATAAGGTGAGGATGTCATGGTCCATTGTACATGTTGATTAAAGTTAAAACAGTGCATCATTCAGATTTGCCGACAGTTAACATGAAAGAATAAAAGAGCACTGACAAGGGGAAAAATAGCATTAGTCAATCAGTTTTAATAGTTAATCGGTTGTTTTTTTATCAACTAGCTTGTCAAATGTGTTTAAAGCATTACTGCAGGATAGGGCTGGGTGATATGACAATACATATCGTGGCGATGATATAAAGTGTGAATCGACGGACATTTTTCTAAATCGTTTACATGGATAGGCCTGTTGGGGAAAGCAAATATATCCATGCAGCTTTTAGTGGGCAGGAATTATTAATTCATTCATTCATTCAAAAGGAACCCTGGATGAATGAGTAATAGAATGTGATTTGCTTGGTGCAATTGCACTTATTATAAGTGTATATGTGTATGTCCTTTATACTTCAATGGCACTCAATAGATTCAGTGGTTGGAGTTGAGTTAACACTCCTTGACAATTTCTGTTGCTACTTTTTGATTACATTTTTGGCTACATTTAAAATCAAAACATATTGATCATTTAATAATTGTTGTAATGCTAAAATGTTTGTTTTCAACTTCCAAATAAGTGTCCAGTGATTTGATAAATATTTGATTTCTGAATATTATACCCTAATTGAAGTAGCTGTTTAAATAGAATCATGATTTTACATACCATTGCATGAATGACTGCCTGACACATAATATATTATTATTATATTTATGACTAACAATCAAATGATTAAGTAGTTATAAACTAGTTGCTATGAATACAGGTGCCATCAGTTGTCTTCTTATGAATGACTTGTTTGTCATTGAGTCAGTGCTGCTGATGCAAAGTGTAGGCCCTTTGTTACCAAACACCAAGTAACTAAATTAGGATACAATTATGAGTCATTCGCAAACTGTTAAACATTAAACTGTTGGTTACTTCAAAACTAACCTTCATCTGGGAAATCACAGGGATATGTGAATATTTTATCTGTTAACTAGTTGCATATGTCAGATTTATTGAATGACTCGGGCAGAGAAAAGCTGTTGCTATCAAACATTGTTCACAAACATCAGTGTATTGGTGAAGAGATAGATCAAATAGGCCAATTGATGGAAGGTTTGTGAAGAAATGTCATGCTCCCTTGTAAAAGTATTTTTTTGTATTTTTAAAATACAAAAATACAGTAGTTTATTTTGATACTTGGAGTGGCTGCTGTATCTTGTAGTTTATTTTGATACACTTAAAATTAAGGTATTTGGTATTTTATTTTAAAATACATTTTGATGTATCTTTGCCCATCCCTGTCTGTACGTCCGTCTATCTGTCCATATATCCATCTGTCTATCTGTGCTTCAATCTTTCCACCTGTCCTTCGGCCCATCTGTTTGTTCATCTGTCTCTTTGCCTGTTTATCTGTCCATCTATCCTTTTTTCTGTCTGTGCATCTGTCCGTCCATCTGTCCATATATCCATCTATCTATGTTTCCATCTGTCCACCTGTCCTTCCGTCCATCTGTTTGTCTGCCTGTCTATCTGTCTATTTGTCCTTCTCTATGTCTGTTCTTCCATTCATCTGTCCATCCATCCATCTATCCTCCCTTCCATCCATCCATCCTCTATAAGCAATTCAATCAATGTTCTATCTAGATTACAAGAGGCCAGGACGAAGTATAACAAGTATCTACAAGAAATAACCTCTATACCAACACACTTCCACAAAACAAGAATATACTCAAAAATATGGATTGTTAGGTTAATAGTATTACATTTAGTTTTAGTAGTTTTGTTTAAATATTACTGTAGCACCAAGAAACTGCGGGCCTCTTAATGTAATGATGAATTACAACATCTGGAAATGTGTTGATGACAAAATTATTCAGGATGCCTGGCACAGTGCTCTGAAAGATGTGGCTGGTGAGAATGTTTGCATACACATGCTTTTCTTTCTGTATTGTCCTGTTCTCCGTTACCTTCCCTTGGTGAGACACTGAAGTTTTGAGATGTGTCAAGGCCCTCAGAGGTCTGTTTGAAGTCCAAAGTCAAGCCATATGGACCCAGTTATGAAAATGCCTGCAGGAGAGGAACTTTCTCACATGATCATCACGTCACAGACATATACAGAGAATGCCTTCACAAATGTAGCTATGATTTCCACCTAAAATTGTTCCTTAATGACTAAATATGAGCACTTTGACTTAAAAAAAAATATATATTATTTTTGAGGCTACAAAGCTCTCAAACCTGTGTTTTGTTTTGCTTTGTTCATGGTAATCAAATTTGAAAATTCAGTACCTCAGACATCTTGGATGCATTAAATCTCAGGATATTGAGCTTATTATTCACTCACATAGGATGACATTTGGGTCATGCTTTAAGGTCAGTGAATTTCTATACAAAACTCATGCTATTGAGCTGCTGTCAAAGATGATAATACACCGCTCAAACATTTAAACAATAAAAGGTAGTTCTGCCAAAAAAAAAAATATCCATCATCATTTCCTCATGTGTTTCTATACCCATTAGCCTTTCTTCTTTGGAACACAAACGTGCCCATTCTTGGTCCCCATCTCACTTTCATTGTATGAAAAAAGAGCAGCTTGCACATCTTTTGGACTTCACACTAGAAAGAAAGGCACATCTGTTTGAAATATAAGGGTGAATTTTCATTTTTTTATGAATTTTCTATTTTCTTGTTCAGTTTTAATTCAATATTTTATTCCATTTATAGATTATATAGATGAGATATAGGTCAGATTAGGCAAAAATCAAATTAAGATCAATAACTGTACTGTCTCACTGTATTTTAATACTGTTGATTAAAGGGGTCATGAACTGCCTTTGTTTTTTATTTTGTATTGTTCTCTGAGGTCCACTTATATTGTTATCAATATTTTTACATCAAAAACATCATAATTTATAAGTAATAAGCTATTTTTTATTTTGTTTTTAACCCCCCTCATTAAAATGCTCTGTTTGAATCGGTATGGTGGATTGTAGACTCAGAAGTAAACACCCAGTAATATGATTGACATTTGTGTATGTTTGACAACGTACATTCCTCAAAGATGGACGCTGCTGTATTTAAGGTCAATAGTGCATAAATAACTCAATACATATCAAATGATCTGTAAGAAGAGACAAAGCAATAGTGACCATGTAATGAAAATTGTTACTCACACTTGTGTTGCGACATTACTGTCGGATCCAATATAGTTGGCACAGCATCGTCTTTTAGTTTCAGTCTTTTTTAAAATCCCTTGTCAAATTGTGCCTTGTTTGTAAATGAATCCGCATAAAATGAAGTGAACAAAGGACCAAGTTCATACTGATGCAGTTTGGATCTTCATTAAAAATAAAGTTCATTCACTCTTTCCTAATGTTTGCATCAGAAGGAAGGCAAGGCAAACAACATCAAGGCAAACAAACAGCAACATCTTTATCGTTTAGTTTCTGCGAAGACCTGCACATTCGCCTCTCTCATAAACACTAAATGTGCAAATCAGTGGGTGGGGCTAAACAGGCAGTGATGTCAAAGAAGGCGTTGATAATCTTCTGCGGAGGCGGTGCTTATCCACACTATTACATCATAGAGTAGAACATTCCAAAAGCTGACGTTTCGGCAGACTGCCTTCAATATAAGCTGTTTTTAGACTAACAACACAGTTTTACATTTTGAAACGTACAGGACATTTTTATAGTACAATGACCTCTCATATGTCAAAAGATCAAGGAAATTTTGGTTTCTCAGTTCATGACCCTTTTAAGAAGAAGAAAAAAAATGGTTTTCCTCTGGTTTTGCAGGACACTTTTTCAAGACTCTCCACACAGTGAACACAATAGCTGTCTATGTGGGCTAAATTGTGGATCATTTTCCATTTCTTTGACATTCAATGACTGCATCTTTCAAATTAAATTAATTTTTCTCACAAAAGCAACCAACATACCTAAAAACTCTTAAACTTAAGTTAAAAACCCATATAACATAATATTAAACTCAATATGAGGGCAATCTGCAACATTTATGCAGTAATACCATATTGATATACATTCCAGATGAGAACAATTAGATGTAGCTGAACACCTGCAGAGATGTTAGTCTTTTAATTTCATTACCATATATACAATTGGGGAAACTAAGGAATAATTTTGTCCTAAACATAGTAAACATGCGGGCCATGTAACATTTACTGCACTGAAATACTAACCAATAGATAGCTGTCAATATTTGGTAAATACATTTTACAACTGAAAACATTGTATAATGCTACCTATGGCGAGCTGAAAGTTGGCTTGGAGAATGGTGTTAAGAGTTTTATATTGAGAAAGGAGAAGGAATTTCTTTATTTTTATAAACTGAGGATGAAGATGAAGCAAAGAGAAAGTTTGAAATGCAGGAGCAGTTACTATAGAAGACTGGACTACTAGTTTCCAGTGTGCTTAAATAACTGCTCCTATGCATGTGAATTGCTTGGCATGGCTGCTTTAAACCGCTGGTTTGGCACAGCAGAGATGCTACTAGCTGAATGGTTTATGTGCGTCTCTGTTTGTTTACTGTGGTTTTCTGGTCATAAAAATGAAAGGAGTGGAGTGGGACAGCCCTTCCCTTGCTCTGCTCTCAGTCCTCTCACTTTTTCTCTTTCCCTTCATGCTTTCCTCTGCATGTCTTTCCATCCCCCTTCTCTTATATATTATTTTCTTCCAAGCACACTCTCTATCCCAGTGTATTGGCGCAATCTCGAGCATGCAGTGTGAGATGATCTGACTCCTCTTTGGCAAATTTGGACAAATTGCTGAGTAATATCAACCCTAGCAACCTTCTCTGTTGCACAGCAAAACAAATCAACAGGTCGTCACATGCAATTTCTGCTGGTCTGTTTCTCAGCAAATTAAACAGCAGACTCAGGCATGTGGACATAGGAATGTTTAGCATATCATGTTTAGGTTAAATATATGGCGAAAAAACACTCACTAGTTATCCGCCTCTCATACTCTGTTATATGTTGTAGGTGGAAATCTAATTGTTTGCCTTGGGGAATGTATGGAAATTAAAGGTTGTGTTTTCAATCACACTGGTAAAGAAAAAATTAGACATGACTATTTATTTCAGAGGGTTCCTGCTTTGAAAGGCCTGATATCTTTCTCAATAATAGTGAAATGTAAAAATAAGACCTGACCATAGTAGCCTTTTAATCCATACCAAAATGTAAATGATAAAGACACACATTCCAGTGTCTGGGAAAGGAGTCATCTTTCACCCTCACAGAACAGCACAGCACAGCACACTCAGTCAGTCATTGCTGTACATTGTTCCACATGACTGTCCTTCTCCCTGTCTTTTTCCCAAACATTAATAGTAATCCCAGAACTGCTTCTGCTCTCAGAGATCTCTGGGCCTCCGCCAAGACTGTATATGAGAAGTGTCTCCTGCTCTGGAATGTGTAACGGAAATTGAAAATAGAGTTACACATTCAAGTAGGAGAGAGGAAATTGAACTAACAAAATAAATGCCTGGCTCGAGTACAAATGTTTTTATTAACCTGCTTAGCTAAAAACATACCAACTGCAGCGTGCAACTGTTGTGAAGGCAAACTAAATAGTCTTGGTCACTTGCAAATTTCTCATTTAATTTCTTAAATTCTTAAATTTCTTGAATTTTAGTGTTGATTTTGGACCTAAAACTGTTTAATAATCTTTCATATATTTTCTCTCTTGATATTAATATTGAAATAATTAATTTCTACATACATGCATACACATATACATACATATAATATATATATATATATTCTGTATATACTAGGGCTGTAAAATCGACTAATCACGATTAATCGCATCCAAAATAAAAGTTTGTGTTTACATAATATATGTGTGTGTACTGTGTATATTTAAATGTATATATAAATACACACACATACATGTGTGTAATGAAATTAACTCATTTGTAATTGTATATGGGAATTAATTATTAATTCATTCAGGTTTTGATAGGACTCGGATCTGAAAATTCGAAGTCCACTTGATTAAACCGATTTCAAATTTGTTATGTTACACTTTAAATCAAGGGTCGTCCAGCGAGCTGTGACCTCAGTATATTTTAACAATTTGACTATGTATTCTCCTAGCCACGGATAAATACATTCTTTGATAATTTGTAAGCTCTTAGAGAGGTTTTTATAAGTAAGCTACGAGCTAGGCAGCAAGGGATCTTTTTGGCAAAAAGGGTTTAACCTTGAAATTATATGACACCAAACAATGATTTTCTATAAATGAAACATGAATTTTATTGGCTATCCTAGATTACATCAAAACTAAGCTAAAACATACACACACATATATACAGCTCAGAAAAGTGAAGGAATGAGTTAACGGAGTTGCATGACGTTCAAAGTTCTAAACTCATTTTCACGAATGGTTTTAAAATCACCTGAGAGAATTCCCGAAGCAGAGAATGTTAGCTTATGTTTACTGCTTAGAGTAGCTCAACACCAGTTCAGCAGAGATAAGATTTGTTCGTTACTTGCATTCTCCTGGTTGACAGCTAAAAGCTGAGTCGTTCCTCGTGGCTACTGGATGGCTGCTGGATGGCTGCTGGAGGGAAATTCCTTCGCTGATTGGCTGTTGCGGTGACGTCGGAATGACGTTTGAAAGACGTTCTTTTGGGAAACCCCTCGTTGGATTGGTTGGTTGCCGGGTTACGAAGAGCTTCGGGATCTTCTGAGAGAGAGAGACTGCTTTAGCAAGGCTTTGCCTTCTGCAGAGTTGCGAAGCTTCAACTGAAGTGTTTGAGTTCTTAGATGGCCTCGCTTGTGCGATGTTACGGCGTGGGGGCGCTTTGTCGCGCTCACCAAGGTGAAAGCCAAAGTTCTTTAGAGTGAGAGAGCGAGCCAGCGAGCAAGAGCATTGTGTCCATTTTTAAGCAGGCTGACCTTTGGTCCGCCCCACAACGCGATCTTCCAATCGGACGCTGTTGCAGGGCTTAGCCTGTGTGGTTCTTTTTTTTCATCCACAAGTCACATGCTCAATGGGGCGTATTTCTGGAAGTTTTAAATACCTTCTGATAAAAGTATTATCACCAGAAAATGAAACATAATATAAAAGTTTCACTAACACCAATGTTCGGCGAATAAGACAAGCTTTCAAACTTCACATCTCTTACACGCATATTAAATGCTTTGTCTGCTAAAACGAGTTATAAGGCATATTAAAATATCATGGTTTCAATAACACAACACACATATATATTTATACGGCATAACACATGCAGTGGATACATTTTCACTACTTTTTAAATGATTTATCTTTTAAAATCGTCATGCAAGGTTCTGTTTCTTTTGTTGTAACATAAGGACGCGGGTTTCAGACAGGGCAGGAAGTAGGTGGTCACAAGACATGTGACAGTCATGCATAGATATCCCGTGCTTGCCGGCCCGAGGGCGGGATTAACATAGCCACTTCCTGTGCATACACATAATAGTTATTTTCATTGGATCACGAGGCATCACGCGGTATTTTCAGTCCTCATACAAAAGATCTCTGTGGCATCTCTTGATTAAATTAATCCGGACCTCATGATGGTGATTCAGTGGCGTATCAGTGTCCTGTTCATCAAATCCCCACACATACATGTGTATAGGCCTATTTAAGAAATATTTTAATGTATATAATGTACATACATATATAAATATGATTTATATTATATATAAATATAACGTCTCTAGGTTACATATGTAACCATGGTTCCCCGAGGGAACGAGACGCTGTGTCGAGATTCGCTTTGGGGAACTCCCCTGTGTGACCGCGTTCTGAAGCCCGTGTAAAATCAGTCCAATGGAGCAGCGAGACGTCACGAGCGGGGTGACATGAGCGCCAGGAAGTATAAAAGCGCATCCGGCAGAGCGCA
>NW_015505790.1:88824-148751 GCF_001515645.1 Sinocyclocheilus grahami
ACCAGCCCGCCGCAGCACAAATGTCCTGTAAGGCCACACCGAAGTTGAAAGCCTTGGAGGCCGCCATACTCCTGGTCGAGTGTGCTTTGACCCCCATAGGTGACGGGAGGCCAGAGGACTCGTAGGCTTGTGAGTGACTGAAACTTCCTCTATGGATTCAAAGGGGGCATTGCAAAAGCCCTGCAGAACCACAGCCAGGTCCCTTGAGGGCACCTTAGTGCGCTGTACCAGCCTCAGGGTGCAACGGAGGAAATGAGTGATAAGTGGGTGTCTTCCCAATGGTTGACCACCCAGAAGGGTGTGGTAAGCAGCTAAGGCCGCCACGTATACCTTCAGAGTGGAGGGAGATAACCCTGTGGAGAATCGCTCCTGCAGAAATTCCAGAACTGTACCAATTGGGCAGTTGACTGGGTCTTGCAGTCGCTGTCCACACCATGAAGTGAAAAGCTTCCACTTTAAGGCGTACTGTTTCCTAGTGGCGGGAGCTCTGGACTGGAGTATAGTCTCAACAACCTCAGTTGAGAGACCAAATGCTAGGAGCTGTGCCCCCTCAGGGGCCATGTCCCCAACTTCCATAACTCCGGGCGGGGGTGAAGAAAGGTGCCCCCCTGCCTGAGAGAGGAGGTCCCTCCTGATCGGAATCTCCAGCGGAGAGCCGTCGAGGAGGGACACCAGGTCTGAGAACCATACTCGGGCCGGCCAGAACGGGGCTACTAGCAACAGACGGACCCCACCCCGGCGTACTCTCTCCAGAACTCCCGGGAGCAGAGCGATCAGGGGAAAAGCGTACAGACGAAGCCTCGGCCACGTCTGTACCATGGCATCCAGCCCCAGTGGAGCTGGATGCGTGAGGGAGAACCAGAGCGGGCAGTGTGACGTTTCCTGCGGCGCAAATAGATCCAGTTCCGCCTGGCCAAATTCCCTCCCCCCAGATTGAGATACCCAGGGATGTAAACTGCTCTTAGCAAGAGGAGCTTCCCCTGAGCCGACAGAAGGATCTGGCGCACTAGCTTGTACAAGGGGTGCGAATGCAGACCCCCCTGCCGATTGATGTAGGAGACCACTGATGTGTTGTGCCCGTGAGAGAGGCATCTGTCGTTAGCATTACACGACAACAAGGAGCCCCTAACATTGGGCCTTGAACTAGGAACCAACGTTTCTTCCACATGTCCAAGGCACGTAAGCATCGCCCCGTGACCTTGATCATGCGAAGCGGATTCCCCCTCTGGGAAAATCCCTTGGTCCTGAGCCACCACTGCAAGGGTCTCATGTACAGCAGGCCAACCGCTGCCATCAAACCCAACAGCCTCTGAAACTGTTTGACAGTGAGTGACTGGCCTTCTCTTACTCTCTTGACTGTCGTGATGATTGACTTGATACGAGCAGGAGACAAACGTGCCTGCATCGTGGTAGAATCCCACACCACACCTAAATAAGTGGCTCTCTGTAGTGGAGAAAGTACACTCTTCTTGGCGTTTATTCTTAACCCCAGCTCTCTCATATGGGCGAGGACGACATCTTGATGCCGAGCCGCCATCTGCTCCGATCGAGCTAGTATCAACCAATCGTCAATGTAATTGAGTATGCGGATGCCCTGGAGTCTCAAAGAAGCCAGAGCTGCATCCACACACTTCGTGAAAGTGCGGGGTGAGAGTGACAGGCCAAAGGGAAGAATTCGATTTTGGTATGCTTTGCCCCCGAAAGCAAACCTCAGGACCTTCCAGTGTTGAGGAAGGATGGAAACATGGAAATAAGTGTCTTTGAGATCTATCGTAACAAACCAGTCCTCGGACTGGATTTGAGATATTATCTGCTTGATAGTGAGCATCTTGAACCGAAGCCGTTTGATAGCGTGGTTCAGAAGACGGAGATCTAAAATCGGACGCAACCCCCATCCTTCTTCGGAACGATGAAGTAACGACTGTAAAACCCGGACGCTCTCTCTCTCTCTCTCTCTCTCTCTCTCTCTCTCTCTCTCTAGAGAGAGAGAGAGAGAGAGAGAGAGAGAGGAGGACCATGTTCTATGGCCCCCTTCCTCAAGAGAGTATCTACTTCTTGTTTCATTACCAGAGCCTGCTCGGGGCCCACTAGTGTGGGAATGGCCCCGTTGAAACGAGGAGGATGAGAACCGAGCTGGCTTCTGTAGCCTTTCTCTACAACTTTTTTGATATATTTGGCAGAAGTTCCCACGCTGCCAGAATATCTACTAAGGGAACCAGCCTCTCGAGGCCTCTGGTTTTATTAGAGGAGCCAGTTCGGTGCCCAGAAGCGGATGACCGGCAGGGAACAACCAACCGTAACATCTGCCAGAAAATCTACTAAGGGAACCAGCCTCTCGAGGCTGGCCTCTGGTTTTATTAGAGGAGCCAGTTCGGTGCCCTGAAGCGGATGACTGGCAGGGAACTAAACAAACAGCACACAGACCGTGTGTATCCCCCGCTGCCAGATAGTGTGGGCAGGGAGGCAAACAACGTCTGTAATGCCGTTTGCTCGCCATAGATATTAGTTTAGACTTTGACATATTCTTTTGAATGCTTGTGGACTGACAGACAACAGTAAATAGACGGACACATACACAGAGCGTTACTGAAGAGCAGAAGCTAACTTGCGCTCTGCCGGATGCGCTTTTATACTTCCTGGCGCTCATGTCAGCCCACCCGTGACGTCTCGCTGCTCCATTGGACTGATTTTACACGGGCTTCAGAACGCGGTCATGCAGGGGCGTTCCCCAAAGCGAATCTCGACGCCGCTCGAGTTCCTGAAGGGGAAATATATTTTACATATATTTCTTAAATATATACACGTATATGCATGATTTATATATGCATATTTACAGTATATGTGTATGCGTGCGTGTGTATCATACATACACATACACATACACACATAAAGCAAATTTCTATGTATAACCATAATGAACCATACATTTGTTTTCCATATGATTTTTAAATAATTGTGTATATATAATATCATGTTTTGTGTTGTCCATTGAATGCTTCAGGAATGCTATGCCTCTTTGCCCCTGAGAAGTCAACATACAAGTCACAACAACCATCTTCTTATCTCTGGATCTCATTGGCATGAAAGTGTAAGCAGTGTCAGTGAATGTGTCAGAGAAGGACAATGGCAGCAAGCAAACTCTGCAATGGTTTGCCACCAAATGAGCCTTATCCTAGCCATAAACGTCATATTCAGCTCCAAATAAACGTTTTGTTCCAAATAAACACTTTCTTCCAAATAAACACTTTCTTAAAGTTAGTCAGATAACACCATACTGATAGAGATCACCAGAGAAAAGCTGGATAAATAAACTGTGGGCAGTGATATTAGAGAGAGAGAGAAGGGGAGATATTTTTGTAACAAATGTTCAGGAGGGTGGAAGGAAGGAGGCGGGAACCGGCGAACACTCAAAATAAACTTTAATAATAAAATACACTCAAAACAGCGCGACAGCCCCTCGCGGACGACTGTCGCGCACAAACAAAACCAAACCACAAAATAAACTCCAGGCCTGGTCCTCTCTCGTCTTTCCCTGTCATCACTCCTCCTTTGTATCCTTCCGGAGCTCCTCCGTGAGACTCGAGACCGGTGAGTGGCGCAGGTGTCGCGCATTCACAATTACTCCACCGGCCTCGCTCCGTTCCCACGGCTCTCTGCCCCGCCCCTCTCGTCACAATTTTTTATTTAAAATTTATTATATTATCAGAAGATAAGAAAACACACTAATAAACAAATAATATAAAAAATAATAGTAATAATTAATAATAATAATTACAAAAATAATTTAATGTTTAACGCTTCATTTATCATTTTTCACTTTGATAATAATTCAACTTGACAAGACAGAAATGACAGAATGCTGATTAAGATTTAGTGGCCAAAACGTTTTGAGCTGAAATTCACACATGCAGTCAGAATGATACAACTAAAAGCCACTGCCAAAAAGCTTTTGTGGTCTGCAAAGGACAGGAATGTCCATAAACACAGGGCCTGCCTTCTCCCTAAACTTGAGTGGGGCTGCAGCCTGGCTGAATGGGTGTGTAAATCTTCCCTGGAACAGCACAGCACCGTGGGCTAAAGGCTAAAGTCAGCAATCTTGGCAAACATGTTATCTCTGGAGCCCCTGTGGTGCACAATGATATGGCTATTCCTCTAGAATGCCCTAAAGACAAACACTTTGAACACTGTTATCCAATCAGGCATTGGCTGAGACATGCTTCCTGTTTGTTAAGCTTCCTGTTTGGTGCTTATTGCCTGGCCTGAGGTCTCCTAGTTGCTAGTATCTTGTCAGATCCTCTCTGAAGATAAATGACTACAGTGCAATTGTTCTGAGCAGCTATTTCCATTTTTTCTCCACTCTTTGTCAATCTCTTTTCCCTTTTCTAATCAGATGTTTCCTGATGGTCAGCTGTGGTTATGATATTAATAGGGATAAGCAACTAAACAGCCATGTGGTTCTGGACCTGTCTCCACTGAAGATCTTCCTATCTGTTGTGGCAGCCAACATAAACTTACTGTGATTTCTAAAAATTACCGTATATCCGCCAACTGAAATATTGCATGATGCATGATTTGATTGAAAGATTTTGGTACTCCGTTAGACATTATGGGTTGATAGATGTGTCCTATAAATGAAACTGTGATGGCACCATCTATTATTGCTGTATAAAAGTATTAGTGGCATAGCACAAACACTCATCCTTACTCAAAATATCATTGAAATATCACTTGAAATAACAAAATACAAATATAGATAGTAATATTTTGGTAACACTTTAGTATAGGGACCAATTCTCACTATTAACTAGTTGCTTATTAGCAAGCCTATTATTAACATATTGGCTGTTTACTTATAAAGCACATATGTGACCCTTGACCACAAAACCAGTCTTAAGTCGCTGGGGTTTATTTGTAGCAATAGCCAAAATAGATTGTATGGGTCAAAATAATAGATTTTTCTTTTATGCCAAAAATCATTAGGATATTAAGTAAAGATCATGTTCCATGAATATATTTTGTAAATTTCCTACTGTAAATATATTAAAACTTAATTTTTGATTAGTAATATGCATTGCTAAGAACTTCATTTGGACCGCTTTAAAGGTGATTTTCTCAATATTTCAATTTTTTTGCACCCTCAGATTCCAGATTTTCAAATAGTTGTATCTCGGCCAAATATTGTCCTAACAAACCATACATCAATGGAAAGCTTATTTATTCAGCTTTCAGATGATGTATAAATCACAATTTTGAAAAATTTACCCTTATGACTGGTTTTGAAGTCCAGGGTCACATATGAATACTTATTAAGCACATGACCTACATCCCTAATCCTACCCAATACTGTTAATAAGCAGCAAATTAGGTGTTTATTTCGGCAAAAGTCATAGTTAATGGTTTGTTAATAGCAAGTTAATCGGACCTCAAAATAAAGTGTAACCAAAATTTTAGAAATCACATGAAACTTATATGAAAATCCACACTGGTATTTCAAGTAAAATGGCCATATTGCAGTCTGTTGTTGTTACGTTTCTGATTCAAACAACCTCTTATTCTTTTATGTAAAATAAAAAAGACAAGGAAAAAAGTTGAGCTTTTCATTTAGTTTGGACACAGTTTGGGTTTAATTTAGAATCAAATAGTCAATATATATATATACAGGGACTGAAATTAACTTTTTTACTCACCAGCCAATTTGGCTACTACATTTTTAAGTTACTGGCCATTCATAACTTCTACCAGCCAAAAAAAAAATAAAAAATAAACCAACAGCTTGAGGCTGTCTACATGACAAAGCGACTGTTGCAAATCATTTTGTGTCGGTACTAAGGGTGTGCGATATTGACAAAAAATAATATCTCAATATTTTCTGGGATTTTATTGGTAAAGATAATTAGACAATATTTTACTGAGTGTGTTATTGTGCTGATATCTTAAGGATACAGTGGACAGCTGACTCCTAAAGTTTTTGATATTCTTCATATTCTGTGTGGTCAGTTCGCAGCAGTGATAGAAATTAATCTTTTCCAATAAGTTTAGATTGATTTTTACCTTTTATGGGCATTTTTACCTTTATAAATCCATTTTTACTAAAAGTGTGCATCATCTTTTGAGTCAAATTCTTACATTTAATCAGGGAATTATAACAATACTACATTTAGGCTGTTACTAAACAAATTAAATCAGTATCAATAAAATTCATCTTTGCAGAAGTTGAATATGAAGTGGCATTTAGATGCATTTACACATGTTAATGCAACTTAGAGGGACATTGAACGCTTTAACCTGCAGTTACAAATGCATAAATAATGTTTTGATATTTTAAACATGAAATGTTGAATAGTGATTTTTAAATTATTTTAAAAATTAAAAGATACTTTAAATGTGAAATGAAATCCGTCAGTAAATGGCAGCAAGTCACTGTTAATTGAGTCTTTGCGAATGAACCGAATCATTTAAACGGTTGATTTTGCTCAGAGACGCAAAACAGCGCTGTGTTTGGACTAGAAGCTAAATCTACAATCGAGTGGTATTTCCAAGGGCATGTAGAAACTCTTAACTGAATAAAAATATTTTAGCAATCATAATTTAAATGCCCAAAGTAGATTCAGCATACAGTTTGCTTTGATCTTAAATTGTTATGCATGACTCTGCATGAATCTAGTTTTAGACTGAATAAACAATGGATGGATAACCACCAAAGAACTTAAGAAGGTCAAGAAAAAGAAACTCTTTTGTCTCTGTTATTCTATATCATCCTGAGACAGCCGATGTTTAGTCTTGGATGATGTTCAAGACATTTCAGAAGAAGATGTGTGCCTCTAGTGTGCACTCGGAGAGGTTTAAGCTGTGGGTCAAACCAAAATGTCATCTTGGCAGATAGCTAGTAAGGAACTAACAACACAAGCTGTTCCAACAAGAACATTCAGTACTTTAAAACTAACTATGGAAACGTAATGACAATACATGAGATAGTGTAAAGTATAAAATCCCTTTTAAATTGGTGAAGCACATCCACCATTTGTCTTCATTATGATGGTATTTTTACTTATAAATCCCAAATGATATTTTCCAGAAACAGAGGAAATATGTAAACCACTTAAACACAAAAGTGACAGTAATTAACTAGGGACTGGAAGGGAAATGTCAACAAATGTGAGAAAATTAAAAATGATATTTTAAGCATAATCAAACAACAAAACCACCAACAAAACACCTGTAAATCATTTCTTTGTTTTTAATGATCTCTTTGCTAACATTAGTAACACTTTAGCATAGGGACCAATTCTCACTATTAATTAGTTACTTATTAGAGCATGCCTAATATTAACATATTGGCTGTTTAAAGCACATATTCTGCATGATCATATTCTACATCCCTAATCCTATCCAATAACTAAACTTAACAACTAACTATTAATAAGCAGCAAATTAGGAGTTTATTGAGGCAAAAGTCGTAGTTAATGGTTTGTTCATATGAATTTGACCTTGAAATAAAGTGTGACCCTAACATTTAATATATTTCATCATGGTTTATCTATGGGTTTAGTGCAGGCACAATAGCTGTGTATGTTGAAAATATGAAGAGGAAAAAAATATGCCTTCGTAAGCGTACAAATTTTAAATAAATAAATCACTTTTTAAAAAAATTATCTATTTCTGACACTGGCACACAGTCTTCAATAGAGAGCAGAGTTTACAGTAAAAATGCTCTTTTACACGCTCCTCCATATGTCCGCACAGCTGGCAGAGGCCGCCGCAGACACAAACAGAGGGAGAGCTCCTTAAGCCACTCAATGTTAACAATAATAAACCCAGCACACGGTGCTCACAGGCTGTGGCTACCCGATTACTCAAACATGTGGCCGAGAGTCGGTCTGTGTTAACCATGCAACTGTTGTAAAGTGTGAAAGTTTGTTTAGTACAGTTACTGAACCATTACATTAACACTTTCATTTGTGAATGGTGTCTTAATGCTTGTCAGGTCACTGAAGTGATTACAAGAAGAAGGTAATGACACATGCCATTCAGTTTTATTCATAATCTCAAAATTCTATAATTTAAAACTGTCTCTAAAATCACATTTAACAGCTGGTGCAATACTGTTTTACTTACAAGCTCTATGCAGTTTTAAAACACATTGATAAATAGCACAGAGCAAAATATGAAATTGGTTTTTGATACCTAAAAAAATTTCTTCATTTTTAACCAAATGTATTTATTTCTTAGCTCGCCACATCAGTTAACAATCACTCTGTCATTAAACTGCCATGTAAACTGTCTGTCAGTACTCCAGTTCCAAGTTAGCATGAAATGAAAATTCACCATATCCACCATATCCATTGTGAATGAATCATCAATGTATATGGTTGTTGTTTTTTTTAAGTACACATTTTTAATCAAAATGCCATAACTTTATCTTCTGGTTAAATGACAGTCTTGACAACTAACTGCAATCTTGCCATTGACATCTGCTTCTATCATGATAGATAGAACCAAATTCCATGATTTTTATTTTCTTGTTTGACAATCTGATGTACATATTGCATACAACGCAACTTTAATCAATAATTGAACTTGCCTTTATTAACATAATGATTACTTTGTATAGTTGTAATTTTTTAACTTTATTTAAACATATACTCAACCCCACATTATTTTCTTTCTTCTGTAAAACTAAAAGAGATGTTACTCAAAAAGACGGTCACTCAAGAAGCACTATAAAAGTACCATGACAAAAAAGTACAAAAAGAGTATCATCTCTGACAAATATCATGTTTAAGTATACCCTCAAGATTTACATTTGATGACAATATTGCCTTTGCATTGCATTAGATGGGATTATTGTGATCAGAGAATAAAGTGATGTGGGGATTTTAAAGGATTCTGACTAAATAGGGTTTATAGGTGTCATTGACTTACTGTTTACAATGAGTTTAAACAGCATTCAGGCATTCAAGGGTTTAGCATAAGATGTATGGGGCTTTAATAGCTGTCAAAGTGTTTGGCTTGGGATAATCTCTTGATTTGCTCCTTGTGCTTGTATTGACATGATTTTGTCTTTGAATTTTCCAAGCTAATGGAGTATTATCCTGTGATGCTGTGGGCAAAAACAATGCACATACTGTACCTGAAACATAACATGCACAATTGGAACTTTTACTTAAAAAGCTTGGCAAAGCATTCCCACACACGCAGTTCCTCTCCAGACTTCTTCATGAAAACTATTAAAGGACTGTTGACTTTTCTCTCAGCTGGATGTGCTAACACAGACTCCATGTCGAGGTTGAGGGGGAGTTTGGATTGCGCTCTCCGTATGGACACAGGGAGATGAAAAGAGAGATGGAGGGATGACCTACTGTGAAGGTGTGAAAGCAAGGACCAAAAGGGAAATTCTCAGCATGCTGGTTTTGATGGAGGTCGAAGTGACAACGCACATCGAGACGGCTGAGAGAACTGGAAGAAGCTGCATAAATCACCCGGCTTATGATTTTTAGCTTGGGTTTGACTTCTACATGTTCCCTAGTTACTGTTCCTTCACTGGACTCTATTTGACTTCACTAAAATAAATGAAAATACAAACCCCTGGTGATCAGCATTGTCCAATAGGGTTGAAAAGCATAAATACATGTAAAGACAAAATACATTCACTTCACACTATCAGCCAATAGTAGACTATTGGTGGAGACAACCAAAACAACATTGGTGCATTCTCTTTTGTGTTTTACACAAGAAAAAGTAATTCGGAACAACATGAGAGTGAGTAAATGATGACAGAACTTTAATTTTTGTGTGAACTATCCCTTTAAGTAGTATGTCATTGCTTTCTAAACTGTTTGTTTGGGTGAGCTGTTTTGGTGCTCTGCACAACTGTTTCCTATCCAATGGCTCAGGGCAGAAGGGTTAAGCATCCCACAGATCTCACTGGCCATCTTAAAGCTCGAGCTGTGAAATGCCTGGAGCAAATGGATACATCCTAAAATAAACAAAAATTAGGAAAACCAAAAGGAGGGGTAGAAACAGGTGCTCTAGAAAGAGCGCCGAAATAAAAGGACAAAAGGCAAATGTGAACAAATATGACCCTTTAACCTGTTCAATGCCGCCTTATTTGGATAAGCACATTAGAGTTGAGAGTCTGAAAAGCTACTCTGAGCCTTTAAGAAGAAGAAAAAAAACTAAAATCACTGTTCCCTACTGTGGATGCTTGTTTGAAAGTAAAACTTGATAACAATCATTTAAATAGCAGAAAAGAAATCAGATTGTATATCAACATATAATTTCAATAATTTAATACATATCTTTTTGACTGACTTGGGAGTTTAAGCAGATGAACATGTTTTCTGAAGCATAAACATAAGTGCAAAAACACATGGCCTCGTATCCCCAGTTTACACTGATCCAGAAACAACTTTCACTTTTCTGATCTTTTGAGCTTAACAGTTATAAGTGAAACACTAAAATGGTTTCAGATCAATGGAAAAGGGCAGCTTCTGAGAGGGTCGCAATGGGATATTGACCTGACAATCTCATGAGGTTTATCTCTTTTTAAAACACAGGTCATACTACAGTTGCAATAAATGGGAAATAATCCCCTGAGGAATTGCGGGTGCTTTTCACAGTTTTAGCAGGTCCTTTGCTCGCTCTTTGGTCCATAACATAACAAAAGCAGTGCACCTTGAGAAGCGGCAGGTTACTAAGATGTTCCAAAGAATTGACAGTCAGTAATTCATAGCACAAGGTGTCTCCAACTAAATCTACTGTTGTGCCTTGGGAGATGAAAGAAAATGTACTGAAGGCATTTCGACTTTCGAGAATTGAGCACAAATGACTTTTTCCCAGAAAATGCAAATATTATTTTATAGAAATTTCTAATGAATTAAAGAAAGTGGTATGAGAGGCCATATGTTTGGATCACAGCTCTAAAGAGGAGAAAACTGAAGAAAATTGAAGCTAGGCATGGGTTGGAATGACATGGCAAGGCTTATTGAGATCTGTCTTGGATATGCCATCCTCTGCCCAAACTTTTGTCAGCAGTAAAATGATAACATGCCATCTGAATGTGCGCTGTGGTTTGTCCCACAACCAAACAAGGAAAGCCAGGAACACATGTAAATTAAAAATGATTTGCAGACTACTAATTGCCAAATGAAAACTTAATTACACTGTAATTAGTTCCCCAATGTAATATAACTTTCATGCCTTTGGCAAGAAATAATTGTTGAGAAAGATTTGTAGGATCTTGTGGTCTTTAATTCCTTCCAAAGATGAAAGGAAAACTTTGTGAATAATAAATCTAACTTAGACGTACACATCACATCCAAGTTTATTACAACAAAAATGTCCCATCAGTGAACTGTATGAAATTAAACATTTAAATAAAATCTAGTTTTTGGCCATATCTTGTGCCATAAGCACAATCAACATCCACAAAAAATAAACTTTCAAGTGTGCTGTGCATCGCTAAAATCGTCGGTTTGGGGAATGGTGCACTATTGATTCTGAATTAAGCAGTCATTTATTCTGACTGATTCGTAAATCTTTGAAAGCAAGTCATGTAATCACACATTTTTCTTTTCTCTCTTGAAAGAAAGCAAAAGAATGTGATACGTGTTTTAAATTTAAAAAAGTGCCTCTTGGTACTTTATTCTCCCTATTAAAACTAAAATAGTTCATGGCACTCCAAAAATTAAGGCCTGAAAGCCTCTAAGGCATAGAACCAGGCATGCTTAAAGCTGACCTATTTGTCTGGTAAATAGATTAAAGTCAAATTAATTTTCTTTTTTCTCTCCTTCGGAAGAGCATTCATCACATTGGGCTTGCACTTCTTCATATTGAGCTAACCTGCTGTAATTTGACTCAATCTAATAAAGCAGCATTGGCACTGGAAGATTTCCAGGGACACAAGACACACCTGGCTCAAAACCGTGGCCCAGATGCAACAGAGCCCTGAGCAGGATGACAAGAATCTCTGATTAAAATTCCTAATTTTCCCCCCACTCGCTCATCAAGTGTGTTGAGAGAGCGAGGTCAGAGTAGGAATAATTGTGTCGGATTCCTTCTTCGTCCTTCATCAAGGTGCCATAATGAAGGCTGAAGGATCCAGGCCAAAGATCTGCTCTCTCGTAGCCCAATATGGGCTGTAAACCAATACTCTTCCAAAGAGCGAGACAGCGTGGGTGTATGGGGGATGGGAGGAGGGGTGAGGGTTGTTTCCTTGGTGACCAAGCCCTTTTAACTTTCGATGCTCTTTGGCAGAGCAGGGCAGTGAAAATGGTTTCTGTGAAAGCAACAGCTGTTGTTTCCTCTGTTTCTGTTAGGCTCCAAAGTACAAGAGTATTCTTTTAGTCAAGTCGATAGAGCTGTAAGATAACAGGGAAAAAAAACAAGAAGTTGAAAGAACACACTTCTGTTTCACTGACTCTTACAAATTAGGGCTGTGAAGATATCAGAGTTTCACTGGACGATTCTCATGGCCAAAATTATTCACAATAACATTATTGCAATATCAGGCAGAGAGGAGGCAGAGAGTAAATTTGTAACCATCATTGTACAAAACGTACACACTGTTGATCTTTTTTTATGGAATTCAAAAAAACTCCTACGCTGATGAGCTAACTTTTCTCAGGTGTCTCTTTTTCGTCTGCCATCTTTCGTCTGCCAGTAGTAGCTACACACTGCGTCGTCATCTTTTTCTGTTTTACAACAATTGGCAACCAGCATTAAGGTCCAAATACCACCACCCACATATGTTCAAGTGTCAACCAAAATAGGAGGAGACAATACACAGTTAGATTTCATATTTTATGAATTATTCCCATCAAAATGAAAACACATTACTTAAGTATATCAGTACATTCCAATGATTCACTTACTCACCTCCAACCACAGAAATGTGTTAACAAATGACACAGTTTGTAACTGTGAGGCAAATGAAAAACAGATCTAGGCTCAGTTCACACATCAACAGGAACATAGTGTTGCACTGAACATGGCATAACACTGATAAACAGGATTCAGTTTGTCATCGTTACTCCAGGTTTGTTTTGAAAATTCAGGATGAAGTCACCGACATTTTCCAAAACTTTTTTGGGACACAAACAAAAAGGTTGCAGTTAGCACGTTGCCTGGGAAAGAGCCAACTGGAGCAGGTTTATCAAGGAAAGTGATTATGAAAGAAAAATGGGGACTAGAGCCCAAACATTTTCTTTCCCAATCAGTCCTGTCCTGAGGGGATGTAGTGAGAGAGCACAAATAGGCTGTTATTTTGGTTCCTGCCTTGACAGGAGGGAGAAAGGGAGGGTGAAAAAACAGTGAAGGGGTCCATATATGTGTCCATGAGGAAGGATGGAGGGAATATTTGACCCTCTCTGCTGCAGTTGTTGCCCATTGGAAGCAGGTCGGATTCAAGGCAGCTGGCCCCAGAGATATAGATATCACTCTTCTCATATCAGCTTTGGGTTGCTGATGATTTTCATTACCCATGGCAGCCAAAGCTCTTATGTCTTCCTTTTTTTTCCAGCTACTTGATCTTTAACTAACTGCTTCTCTTTCTGTCCACTATAAGAACCTTAATGTAGCCTTACTGTACAGAAGAACCCTTGTGCAGTGTGATCCAGAGAATGGTCAATCTGACATTTAACTGTTGTTCAGAAAACCTTAAATCTATTGATTACATAAATAGCTAATTTATTGCTTAAATAAATAGCTAACTCATTAAATAAGCAGGTAATAAAATAATCAGATTATAGATAATCTATCAGATTATAGATAGATAGATAGATAGATAGATAGATAGATAGATAGATAGATGATAGATATAGATACTTATTAAATAAATGAATAAATAGATAGACAGACAGACAGACAGACTTTTTTAAGTAGGAGTATCATCCATTTTCTAATTTAATATATCTTACACAAAATTACAATGTAAATAAAGTTCAAGAAGCTTGAGAGTGATGTGTGCAACCCTGATGTATGTCAATAATTGTAACCAGGTCAACAAACAAGAAACAGACAAAAAAAAAATATTTTTTATAAATATTTTATTTTATTGTTTTGTTTGTTGATGTTTTTGCTGTTGTTGTTCATTGCTTTTTGTGGATTTAAAATCATGGACTTCTATGGAAATGTTAGGTTTAGGTTTGAAATCTATTACTGGGTTTTGTGTTAAAATAATCATTTCAAACTCAATTCCAAATGAATTCATTATACCGAGAGCGTATTTGTGCTTGCTATACAAAGCCACTTAAATCTGCACACCATTTGAACATATTTATAACCCCTCTGTGCACTCTCTCTCACGTAAACACTCTCTCAGATTGTACCAAGTCACTAACCCAAACCATGGGTACTCTGGCATGGCCTTTGCCATGAAAAGAGACAATATAATGGGGAAATGAATGTGTGAAGGATGAATTCTTTCAGGAAAACAACTGGGTGCAATTTGGCCCATGGCCCTGGGGGTCGACTTAATAGAGTGAAACCCCCAGCCCCCATTCAGTTTCTGAGAGACTATTAACTCTTAACAACTCCCTTGCTAGGGCTTCATTATTTATTCTGTTCAAGCTTTTCTTTACTCCTTCCCTCTCCCTGTTTGTGTTCTCCATTTTATTGTCTTTGATTGATATTGCACTTAGTTAATCATTTGATGTTGTTCTGTTTTGTAATTCATGGTGACCGCTGCCGAGTGCGCTCTTGCTTTTATGTAGGCTGTTTGAGACGTCTGGCAATAAAGCATAATCGGTTACTTTAAAACAAAGTTTGTAGGTTTCCTGCAAGTTAACGCGGCAAGTAGGGAGCTTAAGAACTGTTTCTCAATGAAACACAAATACTCAATTGAAACTGACTGCTACCATATTCAAAACCACAGCTCTGGGTTAGACTTCCAGCGTACACTGTAAATAATGATTTTTCCAAGTTGTAAATAAAACAATTATTGGAGTATGTTTTATCTGTTTTACTTCATAATTTCATGTTTAATTCAATGTGTTACTTGAATTAAACTATGTTTGGAAAACTTGAAAATTGTTTCTACAATTTTTTATTATAATTTTTTTTTAATGGCAGGAACACATTTAGTTCACACCAAATTCAGCTTAGGTCATAAATTCGCACATGCCAAAACTAAACTGACCAAAAAATAAATAAATAAACAAATCTGATACCAAGAAACATGCTCTAAAAGATTATATGTTCAGAGGAATTGGCATTTATTTTAGGAATGTGACAATTAATAGGTTAACGTATATCAAAGGTGTTATCCAGAGTTATAGGTAAGTTAGTCTGTAATCTAACAGCAGGGTAAACTGTCTGGTTTGAAAAGTACAGATGAGTGATGGAATGTTCCAGAAACCCTCAGGTGTGATTCACATTTACATTATGTGATGCATGTGATGGGATGTATATTTTGAAAATTCAATTTTAAAAGTAATTTTAAAAGCAGTATACATAGTACATACACACAGTGACTCCAAAAGGTATATGCGGAAACTTTTGGACATGTAAGTCACACTTTAAACAAACAAACAAATATCACACCACATGGTAATCGTATCTGCAAACAAATGATGTCAATAAATTTTTTCAGAAATGCATTCTGAACTGTTTTTTTCCCTTTGATTTTACCAGCTCTTATACATTAACATCAACTATTAACAAACAGTTGTAAATCATATATAAATAGTTAAAAAATAGTATATAAATAGTTCGCATATTCAATATTCAAAATTCCGCTACAAAATACTAATAACACTGAAACAACTGGAAAGTTAGGGTGAGGTAATAACACAATAATAAAATAAAGAAAAAAGAAAATCCTTCTTACTCATTCTTCATGCACACATCCAAATTAATTGAAACAATCTAAACATTTAAACACAGAACTGCCATCTCATTCACTGTGCAGTCGAGCCTTTCATTCATTAAACAACGCTGCTGCTTGTTTACTTTCATCTCCTTAGGGGTTAAATCTCTAAAAGCACATACCAACACATACGGTTGTCTGCTCTCTTGAGGCAGAGGGATGATCAATAGGAAACTGCCATTGATGACTTGTTTTTTTAAATTAGGCCTATAAATCCTTCTGGTCACTTCCTTCAATAGGAGTGGAGCTGGGATGAAGACTGAGCTGCTCTTCAGGGTCAGTGGAGCCATTGAAGTTAAAAAGGCCCTCCACAGCAGGCTGCTCCTCGCAGCTGCCCTGTGACCGTGGAAATTAAGTTATGCCCCGTGTCAGCAAGTTTTCTTCTTCTTTCAGACACCCTTTCTACCTCAATCAATCCCTTCGGTGCTCATTTTTTAAACTTTCTCCTATTCATATTTATGAGAGAGTCTGTAGACGCAAGGAGAGACTCTGAAGTGGAGTCTTAGCTAGAGTATTCACTGTTGGTAAATAGACATAATGGCAACGACAGGACAGAATGAGGTATTGTGTAGTTGTAAGTGAGAAGGCCCAGTGCGCTTGGTCAATGTTAAGTCAATGGCCTCTCGTTGAAAAACACAAACACACACACACGCTGCTTCTTTACCAACAGGTCTGCAGGGCTCAAGTGGAAAACCTCCTCTTTTCCACGGTTTCCTATCCCCTCTTTATTCGCTCAGCCTCTGTGTCCTTCCTCCTTCGACATGCGCTTGTGTTTTGCTTGTCTGTGGGATAGTTTATTTGTCCTGTGGTCAGATGAAGAAGCTGGATGATGACTCCTGCTTCTGCGGGTGCAATCGTGTGCCTGAAACAGCTGCTTGCTGCCAACAATTCAGAGCAGGCCATGTTATGCCTGATCATTTGAATACTGGGTCAGACACACAGGCCTTGTACAGAGCGTTGGCAAAGGCTAAAACCAACAGAAAGATAAGCTGTCATATTCAAACACCCTTTTTGAGTTGTTTAATGAATCACTTAACAAAATAATTCAGTTTTATTTATCTGAATGCCACGATGACAGAGGAATCCGCAAGAGAATGTGGCTCATGCGCCAGTTTTCTGCTTTTAAAATGTTGTTTCTCATACACAAAGATTATAATTCTTTACAGATTTAGTGCTGTTTCTCATTCCCTGGAACCATTACCCAGCATTCCTTTCTCTCTACCCAGTTTAGGGGGTTCTCCTCCTGCGTCTGCACGCTTCCCTCCCCTGTGCTGCCTGTCAGATGGATTTTATGGCTGTTGGTACAAAAAATGGGCTGTGGGCTGCTCTAGTAAAAAACACCTCTCCCTCCATCACCTCATTATCCTCCTGAGTGAAAACAAGCAGCCAAACGTCTCCTTCATTTGCCATTATTCCCTTAAGAGTGATCGAAGTTCCTCTGTTCCACTAGAGCCAACTGTTACAGCATGCATGAATTACTTCATTATTCTCATTTACTTGTATAGCTGTTCAATAAACCTCATGGTAAGAATGAACAGTAATAAAATATAAAAACAACTAGCTTCTTAAGAGCTCAGCCGTAACATATGGACATTGAACTTTGGTCAGTTTAACAGCTCACACAGATGTCATGTGAATGAATAGAAATTACTTGCAAGCTTGTATTATTAAATTGCTGACATACAGTCAGTTAAAATAAACACAATGTTTATAATGATACATCATAGTTCATCAATGAGCTTTAAAGCGATATTTCACCCCAAATTTTTATCACAATTTATTCATCCTCATGTTGTTCCAAAACTGCATTATTTTTTTTTTCTCTTGAACAAAAAAGAAGATAGCCAAGGTAGCCACTGACTACCATAGTTTTTTCTTGCTTTCTCCGTACTACAGAAGTCAATGGCTACCAGCAACTGTTTGGTTACCAATATTCTTCAAAATATCTTATTTTGTGTTCAACAGAAGAAAGAAATTCATCCAGGCTTGGAACAACATAAGGGTGAGTAAATGTCATTTTGGGGTGAACTCTCTCTGTACATACTGGTGACCAACTAAGGCAGAGATTCACATTTTTTGTCAGCCTTACATTGGAGTATTTACCGGACCCCCTGAGATTTAAAGAAATTAAAATTTCAATAATATAACACCACATTAGCATCTTCAAGGTTCCCCAATGTCAAATAATAGTCAGTTTTATTTGTTTTATTACCTATATGTCATAATTAATTTGTGTTTTTTTTAACAATTTATTTCAATTTTATATTTTAAGATTTAATTACTAACTTTTCATCTATTTTTGTTTGCAAACTAAAGTTTGGGAAACTCTGAACTATGGCAATGCCATTTCAAAATGTCTTTGGTTATTGCCATGGAGAAAGAACAAACATGCTTCACTTTCACCAATACTCATGTCATTGTTTACAACAACGCTAACAAAAATGGTAGGAGTTGTTTCCAGTGTTCCAACAATATAAGAACAGGACATTAAGCTTGTTCTATCGCACTAAATACAGGGTACAGATTTATGGAGATTCTCTTAGCGAATTCTCAGGTAAGTGATCTCTTTGTGACCGGCTTAATCCTGAGCTTTCGCACCCAGGGAAAAGTGGCAGACCCCTCGAGAGAGCCAGGACATAGGTCTTTTCACTCATTTCAAAGAGCCGTGAACTCCACAAAGGTCTTCCATGATGAAATCAAAGTGGCAGCTTGAAGAAAAAAAACCCTGATTTGTCTCTAAAAACCAAAGAACAAAGAAAAGAGAAGTTTCTTCAAGTCAGAAAAGGGAACACAGTGTGGGTGGAAAAAGGAAATAATAGTCAAAATCCATATTGAACAACTAATAAACACACAAGATGTTTAAACACCAGAGACCAGCTCACACCTTCCGTCGTATCATTTAGAAAACAACTGTTACTTAGGAATAAGACTACAGGGGGCCTCAGCCAGCAACTTCACTATTAAATACCTTGTGCTAACTTTAAAGGATTAGTCTAAATCCTATGCAATGAGCTTTCCATTTCAATGCTCAGCCCAGGCTCAGCCATACCAACTGTCTACATGTCTCATCACTTATCACATAATTTCTCAGGAGTTTGAAAACAAGAATTCTTCCGTTGAACCTATGCTTGAGCACTACGACAAAAGTATTGAAATTTTATGGGCTAAGGAATAGTTGCAAAACGTTGCTGAAATATAACTCGAAAGCACTGCTGGGAGGTTTCCTGTCGTTTTCCTGTACCTCTTGGACGTGGAACAATTTTTTTTTTGCCAAGAGGTAATTGAAAACACAACAAGTGAAGTGTACAGCCTCAAGACAATTGGTGCATTATCTAAATTAATAATGAAGCAACTATTAAGTGTTTTGAATTTTGTTAAAACAAAACCTTCACTGAACATGAACACTGAAAATATGATAAAAAATATAAATAACAATAATGGTCACACTTTATTTTAAGGTCCAATTCTTGCTATTAACAAACCATTAACTACGACTTTTGCCTCAATAAACTCCTAATTTTCTGCTTATTAATAGCTAAGGTAGTTGTTAAGTTTAGGTATTGGGTAAGATTAGGGATGTAGAATATCGTCATGCAGAATATGTGCTTTATAACAGCCAATACGTTAATAATAGGCATGCTAATAAGCAACTACTTAATAGTAAGAATTGGTCCACATACTAAAGTGTTACCACAATAATAAACATTTTAAATACATTTTTGAAACACTTCATTTCTTGTATTGTCTTTTTCATTTGATAAAATCTGATTTCTCATTTAAACCCTAATCATCAAACACCAAACTGTACACTCAAGATTAAATATTGAGAATTAAAGGCATTAACTGCAAACACATTACTTTGAAATACACTTCTATGGCAAGTAGTCTCTTTCATCCACAATGCCACTGCAGGACAGTTACAGCAAAAAAAAAAAAAAATCCATCTTTTTTTTGAAGAGGCCACAGTGACATGACTAGTTTAGATGCTCGATTTCAATTTTGCCATCCTATTGGCCATTCTGAGTGCACTCTCATTATTTAATACTGCACATGCTGGGCTCTATTGCATAGACTGAAATTGAGCGCAAGAGGGAAAAAAAATGTGGTCTTCGACTACCCCCCAAAGATGATGAAGTACATAGGCAGCAGTGGGGACTGCATAGAGTATGTGGACCGGGGGGGGCAGAGGATCTTTCCCACATGCTACCCTGTGGTTCGGCTCTGAAGAGGTGTCAGTGAGCTCTAGAGGAATGAAGTGCCTGGGCATTGTTCTGTTGAACTATTATGTGCTTAACATTACCATGACAAAAGTGCCACTCGACTTCTCCTCCATTCAGCTGGCTGAAGGGCCCTTGTCCCCACTCTAATAAAACATTTTGCAACCATCACCCCCATTTGAAGACCCTGGTGACAAGAGTGGGAGAATAAGAGTGGTGGGTTTTAACAACATGGAGCTGAGAGACAGAGAGAGGCCTAGCTGCATATGATTAAATGACATGGAGGCAACAATGTATGCATATATGCACCCTCAAGCCCCAGAAGAAAACCTGCAAACATGTAATTTTTTTCTTTGAGGAAAGCATTTACCAACAATCAGGCAAGCCATTACGTCTTACAGAGAACTTGACACAAATTTGTTCATGTAGCTTGTTCATGTATAAAATGGAAATATGTGCAACAGCAATTTATACAATCTATAAAGAAATATCTATATGTTACAGGGAAAATTATAATTGAAAACGGCTGCAAATTTCTAATGGAAGAAATGTTTAACTTAAAATTAGAGTCGTTCTCTACAAGTCGTTCAGCATTTGCAAGACCGACTTGGGTGCTGGTATGATAGATGTACTGTATAACTTATCCCAGATACATATTTTCACTGTTAGCCTCTCTTTATTAAGCCGGTTAAAGCAAGGATCACCAGTCACACTGCAGATAAAATGAATTTGCTTTTTGGAAAAAGAAACATCAAAAATCAGTAACGTTCAAGTTTACTCTTATCCTACATAGTCCACACCCTTCTGACAGTTCATTTCTACTGGCTTTCCATTTTAGCATCTAAAAAGACCAATCCACTCAAATATAGAACTTGTCACAATATAATCAATTTGCAGTTTGTGTTGTTCTGCTACTGTTTCTCTGTTAGTTTAGAAAAACTAAAGTCCTGCTTTATACTTGCAGTAGTGGCGTGCAGACAAAGGCCTGTAAGCAAACACAGTGATCGCAAAATAAATAAACCTCTGTCTGTTTTGGTCCCGATGCAACACGGACACCCCAGGGAAAAGCCACTCACACTTTTGCTAAAGATATCCAAATATCAGAGTTTATGCCTTCAGCATAAACATTCAACACTTCTGTTTGCTAAGTCGTGTGTCAGCGCTTCAAGCTCCTTATGTGTGTGATACTTAATCTGCTCCTGAAAAGCTCTGCTGTGCTAGCAAGCATATTCTAAGTTCAGCATTGGAATCCATGCATGTGGTCAATACAGTGAAACTTCGTAATGACACTATGAAATATAACGAACACAAAAAATTACACATACTCGTTTTGAGTCTTTGTACTTTAGTTTTTATGCCTTCTATAAAAAGAACATCACTGAGGCAGTCATACAGTGGATTTAGACATGTCTACACAGTAAATAGTTCATCTTAGATAACAATTAAAAGATTCTCTGAAAATCTGTACACTGTACAATATCTTAAAAGAAAAATAATTACAACAAACATTTAACTTCCCTTTAAAGCTGGAATCATCACCCTTTGTTTTGACGGTTATTTTATGACAAAAATAAAGTTCTCTCTCTTGAATCTCTAGGACTTTCATAAGATGTATCAAACGTTACTAGCTAATATAGAGATCTACTCCTTATTCATTCCAGCATCCCAAAGACTTTTTACAGAAGTTACTTATCCAAAGTCATTTGTAACTTTATAAAAATAATTTACATGTTTAAAAAAATCTAGTTTTACATTGGCAGTGCACAGTTTTATAATTACAACTTTCGCTGTTAAAATGTCTAGGTAACAAAATAAACTTTTTCTATATCTTTAATGAAATAAAGTTGTCTTTAACAAAATAGCACTTGAAATAGGCAAGTTGGTGTTTAAGGCAGTTGACTGACCTAAAGTACTTTGTATCCCTGCTCTTAACTTCAGAATCAGAATTTTAGCTTGATAATTAAAACTTTCATTAGACAAGGCATTGTTCATCTGGGGCGAATTTGTAACTGTAAATCTGCATAGTGAATCAAAACACATTTACAATGTGACAATTTCTGGATAAGAACTGCACCTCAGTGTCACACAAAGCTTAACTTGTACTCTTTGGAGAAAAATCATGTCAAGCTGTGTTTACACTTATTCCTTAAAGCTAATTATACTAGTACTTTTTTTTATTTGCTAGCAAGTAATCCAACAATGACCTTTTCTTCAATTCACTGAATTCTTCAGGAATTAGTATTTATTCATTAGTTACTTGTAATTTTGCTATTAGTCACTATCGCTAGTCATGTCAAGTAACTAATCCATTGTCACTTTTATGAAATTGTCTATTTTTTTGCCATTCATTTCTATGGGGAGCTGTGGTTCACAAACTATTCAAACGTATTAGAATCTATTCAGGTTTTTCAACTGAATATACACACTAGCCTACTGGTATCCTTTCAGTACGTTTTGTAATTTAATTTTTATTTAATTTTATGGCTACAAAAGTAGCTACTCTGACTTCTCATTACATTTGATCAGTAAAAGCAACAGTAACTAGTGAGACAAGAAAGTTTGCTAGAAAGTGGGACAGACAACTACTGGGAAAGCCACTAGTAACTTAAAGAATAGTAGCACCTAATGGACTTCTAATAAAAGTTGAAAATGATAGTCACTATTGGATTGCTTGCTACACATAAAAATAAAAACTAGATCGTTTTAAGGAATAAATGTTTAAACAGCATGCCATTAACGAACTTGAAAACCGGAGAAAATGGACAAAATGCACTATTCCCGAACAGCCGTTGGAGCAGATCATTAACTCGACTTCAAAGTGATCAAGGAAGCGGCACTAGAGCCAAAATGGATGCCACCACAGTCAAAACAGAACATGCCACAAAAGCAGAACCTGTGTTCCTCGTGGGCTCTGGTTCTGAGTAATCCTCATCATCGGGCTCATCATCGTCCAACCCACTGGAGCCTTCTTCATCCACGGGGGGATAGTCAAAGCAAAGCGTTTTCATACTATTTTTGATAAACTCGCAGATAGTCCGCTCTGAGCCATCACAGACGCAAGAATCCAGGAGTTGAGCTTTGGGAAGTTTGCGCATGTACGCGATGACACTGCGGCACGGGTTCGAGCAGCTGGAGCCGCTGAAGAGTTTCCCGCAGTGGAGTAAATAATCGCCCATGGCGCTTCGGCACTGGATGTCCCTCTCGCACTGACGCCGGGCTTCGGTGCAACCCATGCTGCTGGTTTTGGGCAAGCACGGCTCGATGGCTCGCTTGATCTCCCGGCAGCGGGGGTCCGAGGCGCAGCTGCAGTCCTCCAGCGCCGGGCCGCTCTTGGTCAGGTTGAGTTGCACCAGCGACGAGATGCAGTGACTGGGACACTTCTTCCTCTGGCCGCTCAGGATCGAGTCACAGGCGTGCAAATATTGGTCATAAGCGTAATGACACTCTGGCTCCGACTGGCAGTTCAGTATCGCTTGCCAGCAGATCAACCGACGGCCGTGGTGGTTGGAGGAGGCGATGGAAAAACAACCAAAACACACAAGCACACAAGCGAAAGGCCAAATGAATGTGCGCGCGCCACGAACCAAACCTGCACGAGATGCCATATCGAAGTCTGTAATAGTTTGGCTGGCGTCAGGTCAGTTTTAAACATGCATATTTCATATTTCCATTGCATCTAGTGAGGGAAAAAAAATCCCCCAGCTCAGATCATGTTTGCAAGGTCCATCCAAAAGAAAAAGTTTGTTCCACAACTGCGGTGAATCTATAAAGACATTTTCCTGTAGCCTAATCCATGTTCTTAAAAAGAAGCCTGGATTACGAGAAGTGCTATTTCCAGTAAACGGGTTGTTCACTCCATCTTCCCGGTTCGTGTCCGTGTGACAGTGCGGCGATTCCTCCCTCCACCTCTTGTCTTTCTTGTGGGCACTGGGCAGAAGTGAGGAGCTCACGAGCTCGTCCTCTCGCGTCTCTCGCTCACATCCGAATGCGCTCGCGAGCTACTAACATCACGCTTCCCCGACTGAACTGATACATTCACGGGCGAGCGCTTGTCGTCCGTCAATAAGTACGCATCGGGACGCGAACAGATAATAACACGGCGTTCAAATGCACACACTGGCCCCTTTCTGACCCTCTAGTTTTGCTTTATCCATTCTACTCCTGCGGAAGTTTTAGGGATTCCTATTGGTCTGTCCTATCGTTTGTTGTTGCAAATCTCGACGTCAAGTTAGGGGCGGGAGAATGGGGGTGGGGCATGATGGTCAGGAATGGTCTCTCTCCAAAAGGTTTGGATTACCTCAAAGCAGAAGGTGGGTTAGAAAGCCCAACTATACCGTCGTTTCTCAGACTTTGTAGAATATATATGAGGTACGTTCTTGGGCAGCATCACAGTTGATTTTGTGACTATGATTACTTGATCAGAGACTCAAGAATCGTTTCTGTTCAAGAACAAACAACCAGCAATCTTCTTGAACAGGATTGCACTTTAGCAGTGTTCAATTTCAATTAGGCTAGTGTTTTTAGGCTAGTGTTTCGGTTTCTCTGAGACAGAGTCAAACTCAGATGTGTTTAGGGCCCCAATATTAAAATAAATAAATAAATACAATTTAAAAGCAGTATGCAAATTTTTTATGACTTTTTCAAGCAATGTATGCTTTTCGCCGTTGTTTTAAACAGCTGCTAAATTAAAAATAAAAGAAAATAAGGCCTAAGGTAATCTGTTCAGTAGGATTTCTGAATGATTTATTTATTTGACTAAAAATATTAAATTCAAGTTTATTTGTATAGCGCTTATTCACGATACAAATCGTTGCAAAGCAACTTTACAGCAAATTATGTTTCTACAATATTTAGTAGTAGCTTATCAGTGGTGACTGTCAGTTAATGTACATAATAAAATACATTTTATTAGATTAAAAATACATTTATTCTTGTGATGACAGCTGAATTTTCAGAAGCCATTACTCCAGTCTGCAATGGCACATGATCTATTATTCTAATATGCTGATTTGCTGCTCAAGAAGCATTTATCATTATTATCAAAGTTCAAAACGGTTGTGCTGCATACTATTTTTTTGTGAAAGCCATGATATATTTTTTTCCAAGATTCTTTGATAAATAGAACATTTGAAAGAAAAGCATTTATTTAAAATAAAAATCTTTTGTGACACTGTAAATGTATTTACTGTTACTTTTAATCAACTTAATGCATACTTGCTGAATACACACAAAAAAACAACAACAACTGCTGACCATAAACTTTTGAACGGTAGTGTACAGCATATATATATATAGTGTATAGCATAGGGTGAACAAGAGACAGTTTCCTTGTAGACCTAAAGACTCTGTAAAGTAACTTCTAATTTAGAGTCAATTGTTTATAAGTCTTAAGTCAACCCTCAGGTCAATCTTTTTCCAACTCAAGTGTGAGTTTCCATCCATTATCATTAAATCTAACTACATAGGGTTTTCATGAAGGAATGTAACAATTGTGTTGTGGAAAGTCAAGTTTTCTTTTATCAGATGTCCCTGTATGCAGCTGTAATGAATTTATTTCAAGAGATATAATTAACATTTGGCATTTGCTGAAAATACAAAGCTGTTACCATTTTTTGTCCTTTTGGACAAGATCTTATAAAATAAATTCTTACATATTACAGCAAGTTGAAAATGCTTTTTGGGCGAATGTTATTTCAGCTTGATCCAGGCAAGGAATTTGTTTGAAAATGATAGTTCCTGGCTCACTGCACCGTGTCTCATAAATTACAATAGAAAAAGAGACATTGGCTAGCAGCAACATCGACAATGGGTTCAGATATAAAATGTACCCATGAGCCGTGAAAAAAGGTGGACTCCTTATGTGTAAAATGATAACATACAAGTTCACACTTGAACATGAAAAGGGGGCATTTGCTGATGCTTAGGACCAGTGGGTCCACCTAGCACAAAGAGGGTTTGTGTTTCAAACACTACTCTAGAGTTAGGAATGTACCTTTAGGCCACTGTGCAGCGAGCTTCTGACCCTAAACAATGAACTCAATGTCAGTTACGGATGGTCAGATCTGACAATGATGTTTTTGCACCAGTTCCAGGTGATGGATGTAGGGAACTCTATACCCCATGAGTCAAAAGTCTTGAGAGCACAATGATTTGATCTAGAGATAATAGTTGCTTCACTCTGTATCTAACAGTGAGATCAACAACCACCTTAGCAACAAGTAACTATTCCAGCTTTACCATTAGGCATCAAACACCATTCTTCCTATTTTCTCTTAATACCTGAATTCACTGCAGTAACAGCTTCATTTATATTTAAATGAGGTCTAAGCAGAGGGAGGAAAACATTTATAAACAACTGTTTTGTTTGGCAGGCCAAATTTAAGTAAGCCAGATGCTCGCGCAAGAGAGAGCTGCATGCCTTTACTTTAAATGGGGATTCATTTAAATTAACAGCATACAGCTTTAAATGGTGATACATGCCTCAATAATGCATTTAATAGCAAACACAATGAAGTCACAGCACAAATGACGTCCTTCCCTGCTCATTATAAGAAAATGTTCAGTTGGTAAACATTATTAGCTTGACTTGTTTATGATATCATGCCTAAATAAAATAATAAACAATAAGATGGCATTTTTGAGCAGGGCTTTGGAAAGTTTTAAAGGGGTCATATGATGCTGCTAAAAAGAACATTATTTTGTGTATTTGGTGTAATGAAATGTGTTTATGCGGTTTACAGTAAAAAAAACACATTGTTTTCCACATACTGTACATTATTGTTTCTCCTCTATGCCCTGCCTTTTTGAAACGCGTTGATTTTTACAAAGCTCATCGGTCTGAAAAAGCGAGGTGTGCTGTGATTGGCTAGCTAAACCAATGCTTTGTGATTGGCCAAATACCTCAAGCGTGAGACGGAAATGTTACGCCCCTCACATACTGTTGATGCCGTGTCCCGGCCGGAGCGAGGAGACAAAAACATTAAAACCCATTACAAACGAGGCATTTGTTGCGTCCAGTGGGGACATAATTACTGATTATAATGACTTATACTGTCTTTCGAGTGGAAGCCCCGGCTTAGCGTGAGCTGAACGGCACGCCCAGCGGATCCGACGAATGAGTGGCAACCACATATGACGACCCCGGGCTGGATTCCGCTTCATCCACGGTGAAAGTTGATGTATTCCCTCAGCGATCAGCACAGATCAGCTCTAGGCATAACAAAGCGGATATCGTCCTCTTTTGGAAGACCAAACAAAGTAGTTTCGCTTTCACAATGAAGCACACAGCGTCTTCACGACATGGCTGCAGCGTCAAAACTACAGTGAGAATAAAAGTTACGCCTTCTTTCTTTGCGTGAACATATGGGCGGCATTATGCAAATCTTCCCACATAGTGAGGTAGATATGTGGGGGCATGTTAGAACGAGCCGTTTTAGGTAGGTGTGGCTGACTCTGCACTTTTATAAAGAATATCTCTTTGGATTTGAGACTTTAGTCTTTGCAACTTTACAGATCTTCTTTATGCACCAAGAGCTTGTAACACTCCAAAGAGAAAGGGAAAATTGAAATCGCATCATATGACCCCTTAAAATGTTGGGTGAGTGCTAATGTGTGTTGATGCAGCAAAAGTAAAGGATGCAGAATCCATTTATAGATGGTTATATTCTTGTAAGAACTTATTCATATTACTGGTTAAAAGGTTAATTGAAATGAACAGGAAATGTTTTCTTCTTATTCCACATTCTAAAATATTAGGGTATGTCTATGTTTGTTTCTTAATATTTTGTTCTGTGATCAAATGTTACAGTCAAATGTTACCAGTTATCATGTAGTCATGAAGACAAAGGTAAAAGTCACAGATTACGATTATAATTTTATAGCTCAACATTTACTGCCAAATTAAAAAAAACAACACACTTTACATGGCTAAAATAATGTGCCCATGGCCTTTATTTTTTGCTCTAATCTAAAAATACCTTTCTTACACTTTTGGAGGCCTTAATGAGAAATAGGTTCCTTAAAATAATCCATGGGGTGCTGTTGCCAAATTCCTGACCCTGATGGATGACCCCAAACAAAAACTCGCCCGTGCTGTAATTAGAATAAACTCACATCACTTTTTCCCTTTTTCATTGTATCATGGCTGTTGTGGAGGAAAAATATTCACATAGCAAAACACGGAAATCATACAGTCAGAACATGAACATGAACAAATCAAACAACATGGCAATCAATAGTACAACATAGCAACATGTTTTGTTGTACATTTTCATCCATTAATAATTTTTCTGTTTAATAGTTTTCAGGAAAAATTGGGGATTCAGCAGGACCAGATCAAATGGCTAGCAATTTTTTTGAGATTTCTTGCCAAGCATGCTGCACAGTTTTAGCGCCATTCAAAAATTGTAAATAAACACTAAAGTATTCCTAATGAAATTTCTGACCTATTTTGGACCATTCTATATGGATCAAGTACGAATCCTCTGAAAGCCTCTTAAGATCTTACTGGATAAACAAATTCCCCAAAAAATAAACAGAAAAAAATGGTAATTTCAGTTTATACAGTTGAATCTTAATTGTTTCTTAGCTGGTTCTTGTAGGATTCCAAATTATGATCGAAATTATAATAACAGGAAGTTGTGACACAGCACAGCTGCTCTTAGTTTTATTGGGGTTCTAAACACACCAACAACTGTTGTTAGCACCATGATAGAGATATAGACAGCTGCCCTGTACTGTTGTCCAGAACTGTTTAGAAATGAGTTACTGCTGAAGTCGACTGAGAAACAAATTTAAAAATGCAACATAACATAACCAATACTGGTTTAAAGTGTTTAAAAAAAACATAATCTTTTTAACCTGGACATAACTGTGCTTCATCATTCTTTTTCATGAATAATACAAAGCCAAAAACCAACACTAAGCCATTGAGCTTTTGAGGGAGGATAATCTGTATCTATGTGGAGTGTCCTCTGGAATCCAGCCTTCAATATCGCAGTCAGGGAGGATGTTGACTAAAAACCTCATTCACTCTCATTCCATTCCAGCTTTGCCATCAGCTGCCATCCCATCTTCCTACTGACACCAGATAGGAGGACAGATACTGTATCTTGCCAAGTCCTGTTTGAACCCATGGCCAAGTCAACTCCTTTGATCAGCGCGCACACACACACACACACACACACACACACACAGACCAGCTGTTCCAACACATGGCCCCCTTGCCTTTCCATACTATAAGTGACTATTTATACAGGCCTAAGGGCCCGTCATACCATTGCAAAGAGGGGAAGAATGCCATGTGTGCATATGGGGCCGGCCAATAAAGACATAACCCCTCACAGACATGACCTTAATCCAACAAACATGGAGTGCAGCATGGAATAATTTTACTGCATGAGACACAACAAAGCCTGACAGTAAAAACGAGTGGTAACCACAAACATTCCTTACGGGCATTAATGATATTTAGAAATCAAAGTGCAATGCTAAAGTCACGCAAACTTAAGACATTTTCATTTCGATTAAAACTTTGGATACATGGTCACGTGTATAAATAATTCAGATGAGTAATTCCTTAAAACTTGCACTCAATTATTGGCGCATGTTGTTTCCCACACCCACATGCAATTATGCACTGCTCTGCTATTCTTTCATAATAGTTAATTCGCCAATTTGTTGATGTTTTTGGCAAGCTGCGTTCATTACATGAATTCTTCAAAAGCATATTAGTTTAGAGAGTATAAAATATTCACAGCCAAATAAAATACAACCACACCTGTCAAGCTGTGGCTATGGTGGGAAGATGTTCTCTGAATTTCTGAAGCCTGTTTCCAATTTTTCTGAAGCCTGTTTCTTTTTGTCTGCCCTGTATTGGTATTTGGTAAAGGGGCATAGCTTGTAAAACACAAGCTCGCTGAACCTTTAGTAACCATGTGTCGGTAAAGGGTAAGTGTCAAAAAAGCCATGCACTCCACCTCCACAACCACCCTATCCTTTTGCCCTCTGCCCCCAGTTGTTGCAAGAAGCCTGGCCTGGCCTGACCTGTCTGGTTATGGAGATGTAAAGAACGAAGTGGGATGGTAATGTGAAACCTTTAGCATTATTCCCCCTTTTGGTACATTACGGCCACGGCCCCTGTAATGTAATGGGGCCACTTTGTTGAAGCGATCACTGTGGGCCTGAACGCTGGCCACTGCAATGCTTAGAATAACCGAATGACACAATGGTTTCTTCTCTAAATAAACAGATGTGGGGAGACTGTTAAAACTCCTAGCCCCCTTTTTTCTTTGCCAGAATTTATTTTCCCTTAACTCCCATCTGCGAGTTGTAAGAGCAATTTCTCGTTGTCTTCTCCTCTGAGAAATGCTAAGTTTTTGTTCTGGGCAGCTGTGGAGCTGAGCCCTGCCCTTCTTATTTTACTGCTTTGATTAGATGATATCAGCTATCACTTCAGGCCCACATAATTGCATCTCACTTGCTTTCTCTCTCTCCCTTTTTCTTTCCCACAGGCACATGCTAAAGAAATTGCATGTGTCAGGCCCTCAAGCAATAAAGTTTCTGTTTTAGATTACAAGAACAGTTACATTCTCTACCTAAGAGTCTTCTATTAAATGTGATTTACCTGTTGCTAAGAAGATTTAAGAGGATAATGACCAGAGGTGGGACCAAGTCATTGTTTTGCAAGTCACAAGTAAGTCTCGAGTCTTTGCATTCAAGTCCCGAGTCAAGACAGACAAGTCCCAAGTCAAGTCCCGAGTCAAGACAGGCAAGTCCACAGGAATAACACAGGATTAACTCAGTAATAACACATTAATAACGCAGTAATAACACAGAAATGACACAGGCATAACACAGTGACAACAGAAATAACACAGGAATAACACAGAATTAACACATTAATAACACAGGAATAACGCTGTGACAACAGAAATAACACAGTAATAACTCAGTAATAACACAATAATAACACATTAATAACACAGTAATAACACAGAAATCACACAGTAATAACAAAGGAATAACACAGGAATAACACATTAATAACGCAGTAAAAGCAGAAATAACACAGTAATAAGACAGGATTAACACAGTAATACCACAGTAATAACACATTAATAATTCAGTAATAACGCATTAATAAAATAACACAATAATAACACAGTAATAACACAGAAATCACACAGTAATAACAAAGGAATAACACAGGAATAACACATTAATAACGCAGTAAAAGCAGAAATAACACAGTAATAAGACAGGATTAACACAGTAATACCACAGTAATAACACATTAATAATTCAGTAATAACGCATTAATAAAAAAAGGAATAATACAGAATTAACACAGTAATAACTCGGGAATAACACAGCAATAACACAGGAATAACTCAGTAATAGCAGAAATAACACAGTAATAACAGGAATAATTCAGTAATAAAAAGGAATAACACAGTAATAACGCAGTAATAACACAGAAATAACACAGGAATTAATCAGAAATAACAGAGGAATAATACCGGATTATCACAGTAAAACCACAGTAATATTTCAGTAACAACACAGGAATAACACAGTAATAATACAGGAATAACAGAGTAATAACAAAGGCATAACACAGGAATAACACATTAATAACACAGTAACAATTCAGTAAAAAGACAGGAATAACACAGTAATAACACAGGTATAACTCAGTAATAACAGAGTTTTAATGCAGTAATAACACAGGAATATCACATTAATAACATAGTAATAACACAGCAAAACACAGTAATAACAGTAATAAACACAGTAATAACAGGAATAACAGTAATAAGACCGTAATAACGCAGTAAAAAACACAGATATAACACAGGAATAACACATTAATAACACAGTAATAACACAGCAAAAACACAGTAATAAACACAGGCATAACACAGGAATAACATAGGAACAACACAGGAATAAATCAGTAATAACAGAAATAACACAGTAATAACTCAGGAAAAACAACTCAGTAATAACAGGAATGACGCATTAATAACACAGTAATAACAAAGTAATAACACATTAATAACACAGTAATAATTCAGTAATAACACAGTAATAACGCAGTAATAACACAGGGACAACACAGGGACAACACAGTAATAACACAGTAATAACTCAGTAATAACACAGGAATAACTCAGTAATAACAGGAATGACGCATTAATAACACAGTAATAACAAAGTAATAACACATTAATAACACAGTAATAATTCAGTAATAACACAGTAATAACGCAGTAATAACACAGGGACAACACAGGGACAACACAGTAATAACACAGTAATAACTCAGTAATAACACAGGAATAACACAGGAATAATTCAGTACTACACAGTAATAACACAGGGATAGCACAGAAATAACAGGAATAAATCAGAAATAACAGCGGAATAACACAGGACTAACACAGGATTAACTCAGTAATAACACAGCAAAAACACAGTAATAAACACAGAAATAACACAGGAATAACATAGGAACAACACAGGAATAAATCAGTAATAACAGAAATAACACAGTAATAACTCAGGAAAAACAACTCAGTAATAACAGGAATGACGCATTAATAACACAGTAATAACAAAGTAATAACACATTAATAACACAGTAATAATTCAGTAATAACACAGTAATAACGCAGTAATAACACAGGGACAACACAGGGACAACACAGTAATAACACAGTAATAACTCAGTAATAACACAGGAATAACACAGGAATAATTCAGTACTACACAGTAATAACACAGGGATAGCACAGAAATAACAGGAATAAATCAGAAATAACAGCGGAATAACACAGGACTAACACAGGATTAACTCAGTAATAACAGAGTAAAAACGCAGTAATAACACAGAAATAGCACAGTAATAACAGGAATAACAGTAATAAGACAGTAATAACAGAGTAATAACACAGTAAAAAACACAGAAATAACACAGGAATAACACATTAATAACACAGCAAAAACACAGTAATAAACACAGGCATAACACAGGAATAACATAGGAACAACACAGGAATAAATCAGTAATAACAGAAATAACACAGTAATAACTCAGGAAAAACACAATAATAACTCAGTAATAACACAGGAATAATTCAGTACTACACAGTAATAACGCAGTAATAACACAGGGATAACACAGGAATAACACAGGAATAAATCAGAAATAACAGAGGAATAACACAGGATTAACTCAGTAATAACAGAGTAAAAACGCAGTAATAACACAGAAATAGCACTGGAATAACACATGAATATCTCAGTAATAGCAGAAATAACAGGAATAACTCAGTGACAACAGAAATAACAAAGGAATAACAAAGAATTAACTCAGTAATAACAGAAATAACACAGTAATAACACAGTAATAACATGAATAACACAAGAATAACTCAGTAATAACACAGAAATAACACAGGAATAACACATTAATAACACAGTAATAACAAAGTAATAACAGGAATAACACAGGAATCACACAGTAATAACAGAAATAACTCAGGAATAACACATTAATAACACAGTAATAACAAAGTAATAACAGGAATAACACAGGAATCACACAGTAATAACAGAAATAACTCAGGAATAACACATTAATAACAAGTCAAGTCAAGTTTATTTGTTTATTTGATACAAATCATTGCAAAGCAGCTTTACAGCAAATTGATTTTCTACAATATTTAGTGGTAGCTTATCAATAACACAGGGGTAACACAGAAATAACACATGAATATCTCAGTAATAGCAGCAATAACAGGAATAACAGTAATAACAGAAATAACACAGGAAATACACAGGAATAATTCAGTAATAATACAGGAATAATACAGTAATAACACAGTTGTAACACAGGAATAACTCAGTAATAACAGAGGAATAACACAGGAAATACACAGGAATAACACCGGAATAATTCAGTAATAATACAGGAATAACAAATAACACAAGAATAACTCAGTAATAACACAGGAATACCACATTAATAACAGTAATAACACAGGAATAACACATTAATAACACAGTAATAACACAGCAATAACACAGTAATAAACACAGGCTTAACACAGTAATAACACAATAAAACAAAATACTTTTCACTCCACTACATTTCTATCAAGGTCCTCGAAGTAGAAAGTCGTTACTATGTAGCAGCTCTGAAAGTCAGTGGGTGATTTTTTTCTTCTCTAAAATGTGACTGTTTTTTTTCAGACAGTTTATCAGTAATCACTCTTGTGTGTGACATCAAAGTACCACGAGAGCGATTTAGAAAGCATTTTTTTTATTGTTTTGATGTCAAATAGGTCTTGCTGTTTTGCTTTTTTGTTAAAGCAGTGTTGCTGTTGTAAAGTTGTACAGCTACAGTTGTGTTGCTGGGTTTTAAAGCAGGTTTGATTTTTTTTTTCTTCCTTATCAGTCTGTATTTACAGGATTTCACTGTCCACTCTGTTCAAATGTGGACAAATGGTTACACATAGATGTGTGCACACACACTGTCAGAGCTGTGTGAGATCACTACCATCCTGCTTTTGTGGGGGTGGGTAGGGGTGTTAATTTTTTCCCCCATAGGTTTTTAACATTCTATAAGCTCTTTATTCCAAAGATACTACAAGCTAGTAGGTGTAATGTATTCTAAGTTGCATCAGGAGTATTGTAAGTATTACGTACAACAATAAAACAGTGCATTTACATAAAAAAGGAAATTTACTTTTGGTTCTTAAGTACTTCTAAAAGCAAGTACTTCTGTACTTTTACTTAAGTAAAAATCTGTCTTTACAACTTTTACTTGTAATGGAGTAATATTTGACCAGCAGTATCTGTACTTTCACTCAAGTAATAGAGTTGAGTACTTTGTCCGCCTCTGCATGTGTGCATAAGAATAGCTATATGCTTCTAGGTGTTATATCTAAGCCAATGAGACATTATTTGGAACCTAAATGAAAAATATTTTAAAAATATGTGAGCGGAAACACAGAAAGAACTGCTTTGAAAGAACTCGAAGAAATTAGTGCAAGCATACTTTGCAAGTGAGAGGAAACATGCAATATGGATGCAGACAAACTCATGAAGACAATCATTCAAAAATGCTGTGCTACCATCCTTTATAAGAATAACAAAGGCAAAATTATTTAATAGAAAAAAATGTTGTATGTTAAATGTTTAGTTTATAATATGCATAGTTGATCTCTAAATGGTGTGCGCTATTGGCCTACAGACTGATTTACAACACATGAATTCATTCATTTATCCTGAAAGAATAAAATATAAAAGAATGCCAGTTTTCTGATTAACGTTTTGTAAAAAGTGTATAGGGTCGCTAGAGACCCTAGGTATGTAAATGTGTAAGTATTTTTTCCTGCACAACTATATTTACTTATCTGATGACTCAATATGTGCAATGCATCTTTTTTCCTCAATGTGGCACTGTTTGATACACAATAATGACGTTTCACTCATAATTACTGCAGGCATAAAACAAACGAATATCATCAGCAAAAATTTAAGTGGTTTGAATGGCTTTACTGCAGAGCAATTACTATACGCAATGAAATATAAATGTTACTGTCATTTGATGCTGGATGTGGTGAATAAGCTGCCAGTGATCAAAATATTGAATATGAAGTCATTGAAAACGATAGTTTTGAGAATATGGCTTAGATCGCGAATATGAGGCAGATGCTGAATGTAGGCCTAATGTGGAAGTGTGCTCTGACGATGACAGCGATGGTAAAATCATCTGCTCAAATTGAACCCTTTTAAGTTTCAAAAGGTAACGAAATATGCTTCATTTTATTCTTCTGTAATTGTTCTTAAAATATCAAGAGAGTGTTTTGCTATTGCAGCAGTTAAAGAAAGATCCATCCGTGCTGTATATATAGGTCCGGGTCGCTAAAGACCCGAATATAATGATTGGCGAAACATTCATGCATTTAAGGGTTAATGGAGATTTAAATAAATAAAAAAAATGCACATGCAACTAAAATATAACTGATCGAACAAAATCAGTGGTGATCTGACAAAAACAGGTCTCAGAGAGGCGTTTAATTACAAATAAAAATGAAAATGAAAGCACATCGAGTTGGCAGAGTGCGAGGGTGGCAGGATACGAATCCGTCACTCATGGTACACCTCAGTGTCGGACAAACAGAAGAACTGAGGAATATTTAACAGCAGAGGTCACAGTGATGATGAGGCGAGCACCAGTGAAGTGATCTCGTTTCTCAGCGCTTTTCACGAGCGGAGATCGCTACTAGATGAATCATGTCATTTGCTATTTTTATTATCTCTGTTCTCTTTTGTTGTTATGCTATTACTCCAGTAATATATATTAGCCTATCCAGCGCTCCCTGAACGTAGTCTCTGGCTTATTGCCAGTCAAGCGCAACGCTGCAGTCTATAACGACTCTGATCATAATGGCTTTCCGAGTCACAGGGCTCAAGTCCAAGTCAAGTCTCGAGTCATTGCTGTCAAAGTCTAAGTCGAGTCTCAAGTCTTCTTTAATTATGTCAAGTCGAGTCGCAAGTCATCAAATTTGGGACTCGAGTCCGAGTCAAGTCTGGAGTCAAGTGACTCGAGTCCACACCCCTGATAATGACTATATGGTAATAGACAGAAAAGGGGATACAGATACATCTTTCAAGAGTCTTGGTTTAGTAAGTTTTTGTAAAAAAAATAAAATAAATAAAAACCAATAGCATTATTCAGGGGGGATCCATTAATTTGATCAAAAGTGACAGATATTCATAATGTTACAGAAGATTTCTATTTAAATAATTGCTGTTCTTTTGAAGTTTCTATTCATCAAATCCTGAAAAAAATATAACGTTTCCACATAAATATTAAGGACTAGAGTAAATTCAGCTTTCACCTCAAATAAATCAAATACAGTTTAATATATATTTAAATAAAGTTAGCTAAAAGTGATTTTAAATTGAAATATTTTTACAATATAATTATTTTACTGTATTTTTGATCAAATAAAAGCAGGCATGATGAGCGTAAGAGACTTCTTTCAAAAACATCGAAAAATGTCCCTATAGACCCCGATTTTCTTCTTTTTGTATTGTATGTCTTAAAACAATGACAAAACACTTTATATAACACGTTATATTATTAAATGTGTTTTGAAATTAATGTTTTGCTCCAAATGTCTTTCAGAAAAAAACTCAGTAAAGTCATACAATTGCCATGGATACACACATAATTAATAACTCTGCAATCCACAATCATCTATAAAAATACCATTGTTGCAACTCCCATGAGAGGACTATGAAGCATCTCAAAAGCTTTGGGTTAGGAGATTTTGTGAGAACTTTGCTTTTACGGTCACTATGAAGTCACATTATGCATTGAGCTGAATAAATTCTGTTAAATAGCAATTAGACATTTAATATCTGGTTATTCATGGAATTACACATGGCAAATTATTGTGTAGGGTTATTACAGGATAGCCTAGAATAATAGGGTGGGTTTGCGTTTGTTGTTCTGTATGTGAACCTGACTGGTTTCTCTGTTATCTGTATTACTATCCTTAGCCCAACTAATCTATTCTCTGCTTTAAGCATAACCATGTGTAGAAAAAGCAAGACTGTACTTGCAAAACATGACATTATTTTGACATATGATGATTCTAGCTGTAAACAGAGTCTCGGGTTAATAACAGGCAGCTGGGCAGTTACAGACAATAGATGCTACTATCTAAATTACTCTTTCTTTTAGTCTTGATCTAGATAAATACATTTCCACATACAATTGAAATCCAAAAGTGAAAATTTAAAACAAATAATCTTTAAACACTTACAGTATAAAAGCATTTTAACACATGAATAATCATAACCATAGTTATAATACATAATATGTATCTATTTATTTTTACACCTTTAAAAAGCATTACACATGAAAACAAATGACAAACAACTGTAGATGCAACAAGGAATCTGCAAGTATTATAAAGCATTTTAACTTAGTTACAATTATTTTTGAAAAGATACAATGCACTATAATGTAAATTATGAATACCTGTATTATGCATTATGCATAAGGTTTCAAGTAAAGTGTTACCATACATTTTTTTTTACCATCCGAAGTGGACAGAATTTATGCATCTTTCATCAGATGTCGTTTCTTTCAGCACCTATAAATGTGTTGCCTATATGTGTCTGCTATTGACAGGGATGAAAGGAAATATGCAGGAAAGTGTTGTGTCACGGTAACATTTTACTGCATCCATTAATAAAGCTGTTTTTAATTGTAACCACATGTGACCTTATTAGCCAAGTGATAAATTCACAACTGCATAAATCTCACTCAGAAAAAATGCATGCTCCGCATTCACATAGCACAGTGTTTTATGAATCCTATTTGTTACTATTATAAAGGATCAAGAATGCAAGCTGTCGCTAATCAATACGAAAAAACACTCTTTAAAGAAACTTTCCAAGAAACAGATGCTCATTTTCAGTACACGCCTAAAAATTCCCACACAACACTCATCACTTCACTCTTAGCTGAGCTCAGTTCAGGACAATATCTAGATGCTGGTATTTTGCAATAATGCACTCATTAGTGTCTGGTTTCTGCTAGTAATGCCATTGCTTATGACTCTGGAGTCCCACAGATGTCTTCAGACATATTCATCACTTCGTGCCTAAAGGTCATTGCTCAGTAATCCATCAGGAACTTGCTTCTTTTCCTCCCAGAGTACGGTTCAGGCTGAGGTTATAAACATCACGCTAGATTTATGTGCAGGGAGGTTGCACTTTTCTACCACAGGTTGTAATGTTGTGTGATTGCCCTGTCATGGTTGCCCGTGGTAGTACATGATTTTTAAAATCAGCTTGTCAAGTTTTGAGGCCTTATGGAAGGCATGCTATCTTTATTACTCTGAGAACGAACTTTGCGCAAGTGTCGGTTTTAGCCAGTTAACATTTGCAAATAACTGAAACTAATTTTACCAACCATTTCTTTTTTCTTGGTGGAATTTTATCTAAACTGAGGGGATGAATTAATAAGTCAAGGGAACATATTCTAAATTCGTGGACATAATATCTTGCCCCCCCGTAACGCCCCTGTGGACTGTTTATTGTGGTTTCTTCCCCTTTTGTTGGTTTAGCCCGTTCAACGATTAGTTAATTATCCTCAGTTTGCTCACCTGTCTGCCCCTCGTTATCTGCCCTATAAATTCCTGTCTCTTGTAATCTAGTATTGTCGGTTATTGTGAATGTTACCCCGAGTGTGTGTGTCTCATCTTCCTAAATCTGCCTTGTTGTGTCTACATTAAATATCTTTATTGGAATCCTTGTTGTCCTCGTCATCCTGCCTGCCTCCACACACCGTGACCGTGGCACCACCCCCCCCTCCCCCATATATGACATGCAGTGCTGTATTTACATTTTTTTGTCAATCATTTTGCCAATCATTTAAATACAACAAGGGAATTTAGACATCGCAACATGTATATACACTACAGAAAATATATTCCTTCTTAAATTTTGCAATAGCCTATAATTTTTTTTTTATATATATAATTAGTGTTTTGAAAAATTAACTTTAAGTGAGGGTTATATGACAGGTCACTTCAATGTAAAAATATGTAAATAAAAAATATTAGCTAATAACTAATACCAATATATCATGCATGTCTAATAATTATATAGATAAATATAATAATATAGATACATTAACATTAGAGACATTAACTTTAACAATAAATAAATGCTAGAGCTTTTTGAAATAAGTTGTCACGTGTATCAATCATTTTCAGAAAACAGAAATTCTCCACTACATGAAAACACTGTTTGGTCACTAACTTAAATAACTACTTTTTTATGGTGTACCTTTGGCCTTCTCTTAGAAACATCAATAACAAATATTATTTGATGAATAAATGTGATTATTTACCTTATATTGTGTTGTATTTCTTCCAAAAAATTAGAAATAGTAAAACTAACGCCGCGGGAACCTGCCAATGCTTTCCAATGGTCATGGTTTTTCAGTGCCTGCAGCATCATGGTTGCTTGGTGCTCAAAACAAACAATAGGCCTATAACAGAAGATCATTATTAGAGACACTTATCATCCAGTCAAAAGAGCAGTTGATATCAGTTTGGGTTTGTCCTTACATAAATGCTACTTTCTGAGCATTACAACTCATAAATATTATAAACATGCCAGTGTTGTTGTAACATGTTCAAACAACAGTGCGAAACATATCACAGCCTCTGTTTGTCAAGAATTATCTCTACATCTTTATGTGTTTACTTCAAATTTAAAATGCCATGTGCATTATGGTTTTGCAAAGGAGCATACTTTGGTAACAGTGTATTGCAAATGACCATGTTTTATAAAGAAAATAATCAATATTAATGGATGTTGGGTTTGGCAAAGCACAGCGGTCAATGTTACAGATAAGATAAGCAGGTCAAGATCAACAGTTTGGCATAGTCACTGACAGCCATATTATTTTCAAGAAAAACAACAGAAAGTCTTGTGTACAGAAAATACATAAATGTATAATCACACACAGGTGTCTATGCATTGTCTGACCTAATTCAATCTTCATCAGAATACAAATAAATAAAGATTCTATTAACCAAGTAACTGAGAATAAAGCTATTGGGGTTTTCCTCCATTTTTCTTTCACATACTCATACAAGCATATATTCACTCAAACATACATGCACAGCATCCTGGTGGTCTTTCCTCTCAGAGAATACTTTAATCACAACCTCCCAAGCTCTGACACACACACACACACATGCACACACACACCTCTTCGCTCCTTAAGGAATCGGACCACCTTCAGCCTCTGATATACACACCAGTGCTGCTAATAAACAATGGAAAGCTTAGCTGCTCTCTTCTCCTGTAAGCAATGGGAATTGTACTGTGATACAAGCATAAGTCACTGGAAGATTTCTGTCACCAGTCATTAATTCTAAAGAGAAACAAAAGTATTCAGGGTACTAAGACGGGTCGGTTTCCAACATACTCGGATCTGTCAGTGCGCAAATTTGCAAAAAAACTTCCCTCTCATGAACTGAAAGTTAATGTTCTGTTTGTGGAGCATGAAACTAGCACTTTTGAGTACTGACCTGAACGCTTGTACCCATGCAAGTAGCCATGCAAGTGGTCTGCAGAGAGTTTAGGATGACTGTTTAGCATTTCCATCCGTCTCGCTCTTCCTGCCTGCCTCAGAATATTATAACCACTTGAGCTGAGACCGCAATGAAAACATTGCAGTATGATTTGGGTTCACAGTAGACACAGTGCCCTGCCGCTAGACACTTGTGGAATGTTTGCATTGTGGCCTCCTGTGGAGACTATTAATTGGGCTCATGTTATGATCTTGCCCTAGGACAAGACATCCTATTGGCAAAGCTCCATTTAATTGAGTCAGACTGTGTGAGACCACCACTGTTTCGAGATGAAAAACATCAATCATGTCAATATTATTACATAATACTGTGACGCATTTACCAAAAATGGTTTTATGGATTTATGACCAACATAATAACTGTAGGCCCCTGAAAACTGGGACTGTCATGTGGAAAACATTTTTTATGTTATTTTGCCTAAATATTTACCTTATATGCTTTTACGGTCCCCATACATTTGTAGATTTGCCAAATGTTGCTCTACTTGTAATTATACAGCGCATGTCTTTTTCTGCTACAGAACAAAAATCTACTTTTGAGAACTTTTTACTATTGACAAAGTCACGAGTAGTAAAAATCTACTGTGCCCCAGTAAAATTTCACTGATAAATACTTTTTTTTTGTCAAGGGACAAATCTATGTACCGATCTAAAATATTTCATCAATCATGTGTGGTGTATCCATTTAGAATGAAAACTAGTCGACTCGTGAATAAATCATTCTTTTGAATCAGTTCTTTCTATGAATCGACTCAAAAGGTTTGCAATACGGTCTAAAACAGTTCACTATTTAGATCAGAATCATTAGACAGTTCACTAAATATTTGCCCTATCCAAATACCCACACTCGCGGTCTTGGCCACTTGTGAGCATGTGTGCGCGACAGCAAATAAGTGCGCAAGACTGTCCCAGGTCTTAAAAACGCCAAAGCGCAGTGCCCTTAACACACACTAAATCCACACTATGGCTGCATCCGAAAACTGAGAAATGCTGCCTTCGGAGGATGCATTCTAAAGGATTAGTTAATTATCCTCAGTTTGCTCACCTGTCTGCCCCTCGTTATCTGCCCTATAAATTCCTGTCTCTTGTAATCTAGTATTGTCGGTTATTGTGAATGTTACCCCGAGTGTGTGTGTCTCATCTTCCTAAATCTGCCTTGTTGTGTCTACATTAAATATCTTTATTGGAATCCTTGTTGTCCTCGTCATCCTGCCTGCCTCCACACACCGTGACCGTGACACTCTAAGTGTCAGAATCAAAACAAGATGTCTGCCTTGTTGTGTCTACATTAAATATCTTTATTGGAATCCTCGTCATCCTGCCTTCCTCCACACACCGTGACAGAATAACCAACCTAAAAAGTTAGTTATAGCGGCGTCTTTCCCCTAGTTTGTTTTTTTTGTCAGTTTTTATTTTTATCATGGATTACCCCGCCTTCCAAATCCTCCTGCTGGAGAAGGGGGAACGCTCTCTTGAGGACCACACAGACGACTTTCTGTCCCTGGCCCACCTCACGCACTACCCGGACAACTGCCTCTGTACCTTCTATCAAGTTGGACTAAACGCCACCACACGAGTGCAGTTGTCTGGGGATGGTCCTCGAGAGAGCCTCGCCACCTTCATCGAGTGGGTGCTGGTGTCCAGCAAGTCCCAGCTGACCGTGGACATCGCGGACAACAACACCATCCCCACTCAGGACCCTGAGCCCAGCCCACCATCTCCCCGCGGTACAGAGCATAAGCCTGAGTCCACCAATGACGGAGAGACATTTCCCGCCGTGATCCACGAGCCGGAGATCTCACATCCACTGCTTTTTCCCTCTTCCTAGTCCCCCTCCGCCCCTTCCTCTGTTTCTACGGTGCGATGGGGGAGTAATGTAACGCCCCTGTGGACTGATTATTGTGGTTTCTTCCCCTTTTGTTGGTTTAGCCCGTTCAATCATTAGTTAATTATCCTCAGTGTGCTCACCTGTCTGCCCCTCATTATCTGCCCTATAAGTTCCTGTCTCTTGTATTCTAGTATTGTCGGTTATTGTGAATGTTACCCCGAGTGTGTGTGTCTCATCTACCCGAAGCTGCCTTGTTGTCGCTACATTCAGGTCTTAAAAACGCCAAAGCGCAGTGCCCTTAACACACACTAAATCCACACTATGGCTGCATCCGAAAACTGAGAAATGCTGCCTTCGGAGGATGCATTCTAAAGTAGAAAAGCATCAAGGCATGTCCAAATCCAAAGTTAGCTTCATTTCCTGTCTCATGAGATGCCTTCATCTTATCGATTTTTGAAGGCAGCATAGGTGTATCCTTCACTGCCTTTGATATCCCACAATCCTGTGTGTTCCATTCCATGATGGTTGAACTAAAAAAAAATAAAGATGGTGTCTAAGAGTTGCGTTTGGTGGTCAGTTTGTGTGTAAATGTATATTTCTGACTAACTTTTTGCTCTTTTGATGTTATTTCTAGCGAAAAATCAGTCTTATAGTAATTAAATATTCGTTAAGGCCTAGTTATCACCAAAACCCTTTCTATTTTGTTGTAGATCATTAAACCGTTACGCTGCCTCAGAAGCTTGTCCAAAATCAGTTTAACGAGGTGCCTTCATGCAAAAACGCTACCTACAAAATAATTGCTTGATAAGGCAGCAATGCAGCAAGTCAGCTGGCTTGGCTTTTGGATGCAGCCATCTCGAATACTGCTCCAAAAGTGGTATTCAAAGCTTAGTGTACCCCATCAAGCATCATGTTCAGTAAATAATTTGTGAGACTTTTTGCCAAGATCTCGCCAGAGGTCATGGAAACCTTTTGGATGTAAGTTAAATGTTAATAATAATTAGGTATTACATATAATTTAGTAGTAAAGCAAAGTGTTGCTCGTTTTATTGGTGCAAAGATGATTAGTGGTAATATTTATTTTGTACAACATTTGCAACTACTTTTTATCACTTAATCACAAGCACCACAAATTAAATTGTGTCATCTGTTAGGGACTACTAAACAGACATTTAGAAGTTTATTTTAAAGTGCAAAGTATACAAAATAAAAATAAAGCTATGTAAACACTTTATTTTTTATTTTTACAGCACTATAAGTGTGTCCCATCAGGTAATGAAAAGTTCTACACATACTTGTGGTCTTCATGCTCATATGAACACTTGGGCCAAATACAGGACATACATCATATAAGCAGTCAAGTAGTCAAGTGCAAAGACCGCAAGTGTGGGTATTTGGACAGGGCAATTAACATGGAACAAAGTGAACTAAAATGATTGCTGAATTACAAAAAGTCCATTTAAAAATCAAATGCACAAATGCATCCTTTCGATTGACAGCGATGAAGAATAGTTCAACACTTGAAGCTTGCGAGCGGAAGGGTGAAACGAAGAGTACACCGTAGATCAGTATCAAACTGAAACAATGCATTACCATGTTTTATAGACATGTACCATATAAATACCATGGTACATGAATATGGAAATTATTCAGTACCATATCAAAGTGGATATGGCAGTATTATCCTATGATTCTATGCACTGTAGAACAGTGACTGTACCATGGCTGTTTTTAATCTACCATTTATGAAGTGAGTGAATCAAATCAAAGTTCTGTTTGTTCATAAAGATGCGAGTTGGTTAAGTGATGCAATGTCTCAGTGTACATAATGTATTTTGTAACAACTCTTATCTCAGTTGAAAAAAATGAACCATCATAACGTTTGCAGACCAAGCACAAAAGTGAAAATCTCTCTACGGTGTATTTACATTTTACTTGTAAGCAATCTGTCTGTTGATTTAAATGAAGATATTAGTTGTGGTGTGATTTAGATGGTTCACACAGCTGTCCACAGCCTGTCATGGCAGATGCTTCAGTCTTTGGCCTAAGAAGCCGATCTAATGTGAGTTTTAACACCAGGCATGACATCACTGCCTATAACAAGCATTGACCCCCACAACCTCTACAGCTAGATGAAACCAATATGCCTAGAATAAGAATTGGGATAAGTATCTCCCACTCTTATGAATGTATCATGTTACTATGAGAACTAAAGGCTGCCATTGAATGAAGGTTTACATTTTCGTCCAAAATGATAAAAGTCAAACACTCAAAAATTCTTCAGTGAAGAGTAAAAATAGTGCCAATGATTGTTTTGCATGTACAAGTTTATTCTCACTGAGGGCGAATTCCGTTCGAAAGTGAGCATCACTATGACCTACTCCATCCATTCCTACTTTGGAAAACCCTACATGAATGTCAGTTGAATCAGAATGTTATCTTAATAGCAGATACAATGAAATTCTTACTTTTAAGAAACTTCTGCTGCTTAAAAGAAATAAAGCTTTGTGTCAAATTATATACGATTCACTTCAGGAGGCCTTTATTAACCCCCCCGGAGCCATGTGGAGTGCTTTTATGATGGATGGATGCAGTTTATTGGACTTCTAATGAACTATTGAATAGCCTACCAACACCCATTCCTTGCCATTATAAAGCTGGGAAGAGCAAGGACATTTTTTAAATATAACTCTGATTGTATTCTTCTGAAAGAAGAAAGTCATATATACCTATAGGATGGCTTGATGGTGAGTAAATCATGGGGTAATTTTCATTTATTGGATGAACTATCCTTTTAAGTAGCTCTCCCTTCCTGTAGTGCCTTTCAAGTGTGCAAAAATACAATTGTGCCCTTTGTGTTTGTTGGCATAGCTTTGTTTGGCTGGGTTTTGGTGAGTGACTGTGGTCTAAATCAGCAGAACCTGGCGGAAGTTAGCAAAATTCAAAGTAAAATGCCCTTAGTTACAGCACCTTTCATTTCTGTTGCTTTATTGTTCCATGAGCCAACTCGGAAGGGCAAGCAGGTGTTCTTCTCCATGGAAAGCAAAGGTTTATGTCTTTAGCTTCAGGGACTTTGGGTGTATGTGAAAAGAGTGAGCTTTACGCCCTTGGCCCCTAGCAGGGTTTTAACTTGATGGAATGCAGTGTGGCGCTGCAGTGGCCTGCTGGGGGATGTTTAACAACCCCTGGAGAGAAATTTGATTTACTAGCTTGTCTTTAAACAACAATCTTTTTGATACAACCTGTACAACAGCCAGTTCCGTGAGCATTATCCATGCAGATGGTGGGGAAATTATTATTTTGTCCCCAACTTTATTATTCCATTTGGCTGTAATGCAGTTTGCGAGCACGTTTTGTAAGAGAAGGAAATAACACAGTCTAGTGGGGTTTCCAAGGAGATGCAAACAGACACAGTGTGGTGAGTGTAAGAGTATTTGACAGTGCTTTGATGAAAAAAAGACAAGAGACAAAATGGACAGATTTTGTTGATGTCTACAGACCGAAAGTCTAGTGAGTTACATTAGTCCCTGTGAACAAAATGGTGGGCTCACACACACACACACACACACACATTCAAACACAGTTCCCTCAAAGATCCAGGAAAATAGAGCCGCCACTGGACAAGGAATCCCAGCCAGTCTGAGATAACATTGGAACAATCCAGACCTTCTTCTGTCCTGTCGTGCTTACTTGCCATCACTCTTTAGGGCTCAATGAAGATAGATGAGGCTAGCAGAGGCACAGTTTGTCTGTCAACATGGAGGCGTGTGGACGGGGCAGATGACTGGATAATATCAGACTAAAGGCCTCTCTGCAACTAAAGGCCTCTCTGCAACTCTCTAGTCCAACAACTACCCCCCCCCCCCCCCCCCCCCCCCCCCATCCTAGTTAGTTCTTCATCTCACAGGATTTAAAGTCTTGCATAAGCACAGAGGTCAGTTACTGCTGGCACAGAAAGTCAATCTTTCTGTCCCTGGTAAGTGTAAGTGAGGCAACTGATGGTGTAGCACATGTTAGTTTAGATAAGATTAGTGCTGCTGTCAGTTCTCACCATCATGCTGTATTGTATCCTTCTTCAGTTTCAAGCAAGATTTAGATAATATTACTGTTAAAACATATTTTTTGTCTTTTTTTCAAAAATAGGACCTGAAAATGAAATGAAAAAGTTTTTTTTTTCCTTTTAAAAAAGGAGATGCTTAAACTTTAAGACGTCTATAACCCAACTAAAAATTATATAAACTGTTTTATTTTCTTCATTTCTCAAGCCCCTTAGTAGTAGTAGTATATTTTTATTTAATGCCATGTCAACATCTTAGGCTATTTTCATGGCAAAAACAATAAAAAAAAAATACAAGTATCATAAGCTCCTTAATAAAATTAGGCTCACTAAATGGCCATTTCACAAAGAACACATTTTTGCATTCAACTATGCTACTTTTCCTTGTTTTATATATAAATCTGCACTAGATGGACATGTTTGAATGTTGCGCTCACACCTGGGGCCTCATTTATAAAATGTGCGTACGCACAGATTTGATCTTAGAGTGTGCATACGCTAAAATCCACGGCAACGTTCATATTTATAAAAACGGATTTTGACGTGGAAAAGTACCACGTCAGGGTCTGAGCAGGCGTACGCACTTGTCCTTGTGGCAAAGTCGGAGTAGTGCAACTATTTGAAAATCTAAGCTGCAATAATAATAAAAGCGGTGTACGTGCAAGCACCGAATTCATCATAAACAACGAAGATGCAGTGAGAGAAATTTGCAGTGTAGTCAGATTTTTTATTAACGGGAGTTTTTGCGAGATTAAACTGACCTTTTTTTTAGCCTAATGTTGAGAGTTCTTTTCTCGCTTTCTGTAGTTTATTCCAAGTTGTTTGGTTTTTTGGTTTTTACAAGAGAACTTGCGAAGTCTTGATTTACTACTAATGCGTAAAATAGAAAAAAAATGCATAAACGCATCTCCGACTTTTTTGTCTGTGCATCCTATAAGAATAGGCCTATGTCGTGCGATAACGGTTTTAATAGCCTATATTCTATTCAATGACATTGTTAACTGTTTTTATTTATAACATCTGCTGCTTTGCTTCTGTGAAAAGGAATAGAGACATCAGCCTTAAACTTTGTTTTTGTCATTTACATCAGTTATATTTGTATAAAATACAATATATATTTTTGTGTCAGTACATTAATGAGCAGCATTAGTAAACTGTGTAAATATAAAGAAATGCCAAATCACATGCAGGTTTTTTCGGACCGGAGACCATAATCGTGTAATAATTTATTTTATTATGATATGAAACGTCCAATTTTTCTTTCAATAATGTTTTTTAAAGTATTGCAAGAATTTCGTGATACTAAACTTTTTATTAGTTGTCATAGCAAGTGATTTTAAAAGCAGGATGGCTCACTTTTTATAAGATGACTGAAAATTTTACTTGAATTCCTGTTCTTACTTTTGGAAACCTAATTGTTTTATCATTATTATTATTATTTTTTTCTTTGTGCTTGTCATTCTCAATCACAGAAATTTGGATATTGGCGTGTGATTTTTTTATATGGTAATTATATTAATTAGGGGGCGTTTACAATGCGGAGATCTAACACCAGTCAGCTACGCACAATTTCAACATCATTTGCCATTTATAAATGTCAAATCTGGAAGAGAGGCGTACGCACGTGTTTTTGTGCGCACGTTTGTTTTCTCTGAATCGCACTTACGCACTTTTGAGAAATGATCTTCGAATTTAGGATGGTTTTTACGCAACATTTTATAAATGAGGCCCCAGGGGCCTGATGTATAAATGTTGTGTATGCACAAAATGGGCATGGAAATGTGCGTACGCAATTTTCCACGCACATATCTGGATTTATAAAAAATGAACTAGGCGTAAATATGTGCGCACCGTACGGACACTCTAGACCATGCGTAGGCACTTTTACTGGAGTGAGGAAAATAAGGAAGCAAACAGAATGATTTTAAAGTCTGTTTTACATTTGACATACACATATAGATTAAGTATGACACTCTGAATAATGAAGTTAAGCACTGCAATTTCATGAAATTATTATCCAGAAATTACAACATTTGTATATGAATTTAAACTGAAATATTTGCAGTGGATGTGCTGCTTTCGAACAATTTTCCTGTGTTCTGTGATTTAATGTTTTAATCACAATTTCCGCTTTAAATTGTGTTCTAAATAGCAAAACTCATATTCTGAGAAAATACTTTTGCACGAATAATGATAATTGATGTGAACTGAGAACGTCTGTTGGCTTTGGAACACAGATGGTAATGACAGACATAAGGATGCGCTCGTTGATCAAACAGTCCATTGGCTGGTTTGAACAGGTCCGATGACAGTAGAACAAGTGTCGCGCACAGATAACCCCTTTCGTGCTCTTCCCAATATTGTGACAAACACCATATTTAAAAGATAGAATTTGAAGGAAACTGTAAGATATGCGCGTTTTATTTTGTTATTGACGCGGTGAGTCAGACAGCTATTTACACTGCAAAAGAAAATCTTTCCATAAAAATATGGGCTATAAAAATTCTAAAATATATGTTTACCTTTTAGGCAAATTGCATACATTAGACTAGTAATGTCTCAAAACGCAATTATAGTCCGTGTCTCATATTTTCCTAATGTGTTGTAGGCTACCCTTAACTGCGTTAAACATGGTGTCACGTGGATGGAAATATGCATGGAAATTATATGCAGATGACGTTATGCATATTAAAACTAGGCGCTGTAAGCTCCATATATGGCGCTTTCGGGGAGGAGACGGGGTGGAGATTCATGTACGCAAAATCTTCCGCTGACTGGGTATTACAAAGGAAATTTTACGCAGGTTCTGGCGTACGCATGGCTTTATAAATCTGAAAACTTTTGTACGTACGCAAAATCTAGCTTTTGTGCGTACTCACACATTTAGGATGAAATCTACGTAAAGTTTTATACATGAGGCCCCTGGGGTCTTTGAAGCATTAGGCACAGAACACAGCATTCTAAAAATGTTGGCGCTCAAGTTAAAATAAGTTCAAATTAAAAAAAAAACATGTCTAGTGACCTTGCATTTTTTTCTGTTCCACTACTTATGTCTCACATTTTTCAATGCAAAAATGCATTCCATGTGAATGCCTCTAAGGCTAGTTTGAGAACAACTGTATGTGGTTTGACATTAATTATAACTGTTGGATGCTGCAAGAAGGTCAAGAATTTCAAGGAGGATTAAAAAATAAAAACTTAGCATTCTAGTGTAATTTTTTATTAGATAATTGTTTATAGATCTCAGAATAAAACATGGTTCTTATTTGTGGAAAATGCATTTTAAACCCTATAAAGTGTTTTTAGGTCAGGAAGCTTTGAATTCTGCAAATTGCAGTGTTTTCATAGCACATTTCATGCTTTTATTTAAACGATTTCTAAGGCTCCAGTTTTTAAATGGTTCAGATGTTTATAATCAGTAATAGTTATTTACTAATTAAATGAATAGGTGCCAAGAAACGTTCACAACACGTGTTCCCAACTATTTGCATTTTACTGCGATTTCAGTTGTTTTTGCCTTTGAGACAGAATATTTTCAGTGTCATGGTAAACTATTTTAATGGCACTGGAAAAGTTGAATTGAATGAAGCTGTCAGCATGCGAGACTTTGAATGGGTCAGGGGAGTTAGTGCACGATGGACCCCGTGTGCTCTCCCAAAAGAGCCGAGGCCCCGGCTTTCATCACTCAGTAAGGAGGTCCTAGCACGTCTCCTCAAGGACCTCTGCTCTTAAGCAATCTAGCCAACACTCTGTCCAAAAGACCTTTATCATGAAAGCATATTCAGAGGTTGAGTAAGCTTTTTTGGCCTCCTCCATCTCTTTGAACTTGAGATAAGGTGGCTTCCACATGGTCACCATGTGTCTTTCTATCCGGTTTTACTCTTTGTGTCTGGATGGAGACCACAAGAGCCCTGGAGATCTCCTGCACTTAACATTGAGTAAGTCTAAAGTATTCTCTGATGTCCAATAGCTGGAATGTTGATGGATGATTTTGGAGTTTTTTGGAAGGGTCACTGTGATCTAAAATGTATTATCTGTTAATTGAAAACGTTCTTCTTTCTAACATATGGCCAATATGAATGTTTTTTTCTGTGACTGGGTAAAAATATGGATTTTTTTTGATCACTCACAATCTTAATTTGAACATATGGTGTAGTTTGAGTCACATTCAAATAACTCTTTCAATCTGATTCTTTTTAGTGAATCAGAAACATGCACCACAACCCCTGTAGTCACATTCACAAACAAGTGACTCTTATGAGCTGATCCTTTTGATGCATCCTCCAAAAGAACTCAGGAATTACCAACTGAATCAGTTTGAATATCGTTCACTGAATGAATTCATTAAATGTATCAGGGTGCTAATTTCAATAATAGAATATTGTTGCAAAAAATATATTTTACAATTTTTAACGTTTCTAAAAGTTAGAAGTTTACAGCATTCACTGGGGGATAATCTCTTTCATGTAAGCAAATTTTACAATAATTTTTACATTTTAAATAAATTGTGTTATTGGACTGGAGAGAAGGTTTTGAAAGTTTCATCATGTAATACATTGAATGCTTTAAAGAGGTCATGGGAAATTTGATTTCTCAGGGCATGATTTGCTTAGGCTCCAGCTAATAAATGGCTCAGACATTTCATATTTAATAAGTAAATGAATAAGTGGCAAGGAATGTTGACAAAACAGTTTGTTTACAGCATTATCTTGGAGATAATCTCTTTCAAGTATAAAACATTATAACTGAAATATACTCAAATCTGAAACAAATTGAGAGCTTGTAAATCAGAATCAGTTGATTTGGGACATTTGTATCAATACCCAGCCCTGTTGTTTTTATTCTTCTATTGTTCAAGTGCTTTGTTTCAGGTTGTCTGGCTCATTCAAATACCATATATACAAATATATATTAATATACCTCAGTTTCAGATTTAAAAAAAAAATTTAAATCCAGAAAACAGGATTCGTTTATCTAACAATTTCCTGCTCTGTCACTGCAGATGCAGTTGGGATTGAAAGTCGACCCCCTTGAGTCCTGAGACCGTTAACAGAATTCCTCTTGGCTCTCTGGCGAGACTGAGGCCTGTTTTCCCCATCAGAACATAGTGAGGCAGAAAAGAGCAGGCCACTCCCACCAGAGCGCAGTGGTGATTTACCACAGAAGGCCCTACCTGACAGCAGCAGCTGGCCCTGCACTCTGACAGATGGGACCATGTCACCTTCAGGATCCCTCCAGAGCTCCTCTACACTCAGCATTTCTGTCAACACTCAATATGATGGGCTAATTTTACTGAGGGCCAACAGACATGTACGTACCCGCCCATCTCCAAGGCTAACCCCGTGCACCAGAATGCCAGTTGGCTAAGGCTCCAGGCATCTGCACCAAGGTGAAATACAATCTGACACCCGAAGGCCAATCATAAAATAACGGAATGCTAATTTGATTTCCACTTAAAAGAAAACAACTCTAGGTACGAATATCACTTGGCAGACAATATGGGAACCAAGTATCTGATTCAGCATTTATATGACATTCACATAGATACAAAACAGTGTGCATGGAGACAAAACAGGAAACAAAACACAGTCCAACAGAAAATACATTTCCACTCCATCACAAATCAGAATCTTTAGCAAGCCTTCATGGAAATAGGTAAAATGGATTGGGGGGAAAAACTTGGAAGAAAAATAAATATGCAACACAAACGATCATTCCAGAGAAGCAAGAGACACTAATGCACAAACCATGAGGTGGCTGTGGGTTGTGTCCCTAAATTTCATGGGGAATATGCAGCGGTTAATTTGCAGAACATGACAACAGTTGGTGTCGACTGAGAGACTGACAGAGTCTCCGTCTGGAACTGTGAAAGTTAAATCATCATGATCTGCCTTTTTCCCACAATATGCAATTGTTCGAAGCTTACTAATAGTGCTGAATTCTTTTATTTGTGGTTATCTCTTGCATATTAAGTCCAGATGTTCAACTGAGATTTTTTGACAGGACCTCGACAGGAGGAAGGAAAATGAAGTGTTATCTCTTTTCAGGAGACACAACAGCCTTTTTCACCTTGGATAGTGAGCATGGGAATACTGTATTGTTGTTGCTGTTTTTTTTTTTCTTTGAATAGCCCTGGGTTTTGGTAGCAACAAAAACATTTTTCATCTGTAGTTTGGCCTCATTGTTTGCCGAATTAGTTTCATATCTAACTGGCTAAAAGTAATCAGTTGGAAATGGAAATGTTTTCATTTTGACTGCTTAATGATTTGTTTTTGGCCCAGCATAGTTGGATAAGTTTCAAAAGCATTTTATAAAAATAAACCATATGCAGTTTTTTTTTTTTTAATTCAGCATTTATTTCTACTGTTTGAAATGTAATGCCTGGTAAAATTATATTGTATAGGGACTGAGTAAAATAATTTATATTTGAATCTTTAAAATAGTCAAGCTTACGTGATTTTTTTCAAACCATCTTATTGACATCAAAACCTTATGTGTGTAAAGGTTTGTGTAAAGGGTTCTGGGAGAAAGTATTCCAGTTGATTTCAGAAATACAAGAAGTTAGACAAGTTTCTGTGAGGAGGGAAAATAGTTTTGCTCCAAAACTCAAAGCAAGATCATTTCAAATGGGCACTTGGTTCCAAATCTTTATGTAAAAGCATCGTAAAAGAGCCAACTCTTTGGCAGGCATCCATTTCTCAGTGTTTGTTATTCATTCTATTCTGTCTCCATAAAAATTCAAAAGCCATAGTTAATATTACTTGTTAAAACCATTTAAATAAGCCCTCCATTTTATGCCAGGACATTAATAAGTGAGATAATTGGGCCATATATCAGATGTGTAAAGTCAATGATGTCTTATAAACATAGAGTTTTTAATAGCCTTCATTTTACAAGCATAGTCAATACTTTTTCCCTCTTGTTTTGATGAGCAATAGAGAGAATGGAGATTGAAAACGTTCTCTCTGCAGCAATATATATGTTCTCTGACAAAAAGTAACAAGTTCATTTACTGTCTACCAGCTGAGATCCCCTATCCCCGCATGGCACAGTAGATTTGAAACATTGATCTCTGTCATATTTTCCTTGTAATGTGAGCACACGGCCTGTCACTGCTTACATATGTAGAGATTGTTTGATTACCCTCTTAAGAGCCTCAAAAAATCCATTCTGGAGAAAAGTCTTCATATAGTCTATGTAGTCATTTTAACATGTAATGTGTCCCTGTAATGGAATATAATTTTTTTAATTTTTTTAGCTTTGCGTAGATAGTCAACAACTGGGTGTACTAAATCAGCACCTGTCCCTATTGCATCAGCTAAAGGCAGCAAAGTACCCCCTCACCATGACTCCATCTCTCCACAGATGCCCCATTAATCATAGGGGGAAAGTTCTGGGCTCTGAGCCAGTTTGGGATTACGATGTCCAGATATCTGCATCTTCATCACAGACAAAGACCAAAACTCACATCTGGAAAGACTGTTGCTTTTCCTTTTTTGACAGCAATATGATTAATTTTCACAATTCGTACTCCCACAACACCAACCGACCTCTTCGTTATCAGTTCTGCAGATATTTTGGGTTTGAAGGAAGTTAAGGAAAATGTTAGGGGTGCATATTTTGACTCCTTCCTGCCCCTTAAATTGAGTCATGAATCAAAATGGTCTTCTTTGGTTAAATTATCAAAATGGGTTCATGTTGGATATCAGATGAGGTTTTTCTCCTCAGAGCAACTAAGCACAAGTTATGAGGCTGCATGATGCCATTTTGTATTAAATATGTTATTGAACGTTCCGTTCCAAGAGTTTTTCAGTGTTTCATTTCTGATTATGAATCTTTTTAACAGTACCGAATGATGAACTGCCATACTCTGACCTTCTCAACCTGTAACATCAGCCTACCAGCAGCTGCACACCTGCATTCAGGCCTCCTCCTCTCTTCCTTCCTCCCTCGTTTTCAATGTTTTGTGGGTTTCGAGTTCAGGCTCTTCTGGGGCCTCTGGGTCTTTTCTGGGGCCCCCAAGCCTGCATCCTGCCCTGGCCTCGGAGAGAGACAGCCATATTGAGCATGACAAAGTGGGCTCCCCCAGCTGAGGGGGGCAGGCAGCTTGGCAAAGGCCCACGCATTCAGAAGCAGGTATTGATTTGAGGGTCAGTAAGTCTAGTGGAGAAACCTGACTCCCTTCAGCTGTGATAATGGCCCAAGTTCCCTCAGGAAATACCTGCCCAGAGAGAAAGAGAGAGGTTAGCAGAGAGAGCGAGAGAGGGTAACAGCATTTCTATTGTTCATGTAGCTGGAGTTGATGAGGGCAGTGTGACAACCCTAAACAGCACCTCCACCCAGAGATAGACATGAGCCAGCCAAGCCTGAGATCACTCACCTTTACCATTAGCAACTGAGATCAGTAGAACAGATATACACAAATGTGGCTATTTACAGCCCAAGCACACCCAGAAAGGAAATATTTTGCACATTTACATGCAAATGTAAAACTCAGTCTTAAATGTATTTTCTCTCTCTCTTTTATTTTATTTTATAAACTTGGTCAAACCCAGTCTCTTAAGAAATAAAATCTGAAAGTTTTGCCAAATGTACTGTGAGTCAAGCCCTAATTCTCAATTTCTAAATTGTGCAAATGAGCCGATGTAAGTTCTACTGTAAGAAATATTCTGTTTTCACATGGTTTTGAAAAAAATAGTTATACTATTTTCAAGAAAAGTTTTGATTTAAAGACTACACAAGGTACAAAAATGACATGTTTATAGAAAAGTACAAGAACATAAACATATGTTTTTCTTACACCTTGAAGTGTATGCATCTTACTCATTATTTCCAAAAAATATTTTATTTTATTTCCTTTCCTTTTTTATTTTATATATATATATTTTTTTCTCATAAATTTGCATGTCAGTTGCACCACATATAAAACAAATTAAGCTTTTTAAAACTTTTTTTTATGGCAAAAGACAAATTTGACCATTTGAATACAGAAAAAAACTGTTATTCACTAGAAAAAGTATATTCAAGTCATTATATGTATTGTTTTTTAAAATGCATTAATAGATTTAATAGATTGTATACAGGTTAATACAACAAATATTAATCTAAACTTCTAGATTTCTAGATTCTATTTTTTATAGATGTTTTTTTTAAAGCTTGGAACTAAAATAATTATGCTCTTCTAACCATCAGACAGTAACCTCAGAAATATGTCAGAAATTTCAAATACACCTGTCTCATCTGTTTGTTGACACGCTCTTCACTTGCGCTCTTAGTCTGGAGTTTGTATCTTTAAGGCTGATGAATGGCTTTGCTGATGTCTCAATTAACTGTGTGGAGAAACGCAATGAAAAGCACCATTAGACATAATTGAAGGTTTTGATGAGGCCATTGATGGAGAGGGGAGCTGTGTAACCGTTCATTTTCATCACAAATTACCACACTGTGAAGCACTATATCATGAGGCCGTCTGATAATAGGTAGAGAGAAGTAGTTGTGTATGGCATGTGTTAAAACTGATGTCTCACTCCTCCCCTTCCAATTTTAGCCAGAATCTAAATGTAATTTGTTATAGCAATCAACCAGACTAACAGCTAGCGAAACTGTTGTTGGCCTGGCAGAAACCAGGGTGAATGTATCAAACTCTTGTGGTGTTTGTGTGTGTTGGCATCTCACGGTGGTAATGTGGAGAGCTAGTCCTCTGCGAGAAACGCGATACCAGAGTTTTGAGCAGTGACAGCTGCTGGTGTGTGTGTGTGTGTGTAATCGTGTATGTAAGAACAGGAATGGGGGCGGCTGCAGCTGCAGCTCTAGCAGATGATGATAAGGGTCAAAAACCAGATGCAGGTTCCTATCAAGCCCCTTCAATCTCATAGATACACACACACACGCCCCTCAAAAACGGTTCAGGTGTACAAAGAGATATATAATCACACATGGGAGCTGATGTAACAGCATTATGTTTTGTCAAAAATAATGACTCTGTTATTCTATAGCGTTGACCTTAGTAACCTACTAAATTTCAGAGTAACTGCTCTCAGACCTGCAGTGTTGTTGTTATGCATTTATAATATGACACTGAAGTAAGCATTATGATTACAAACATACACTGTTTATTAGCTAAGAATGCTCCGTGTTTTAAAATCAAAATTAGCTTTGAATCAAGTGAAAATATTAGTTAGTTTGACTGAATTAACATGACTACTTTATTCCAACAAAAGTACTTTTTAAGGGCCTATTTGTGTAGGATAAGCTCCTAAATGTGACGTTCACTGGAAAATGACAGTTCTGTCATCATTTATTCACCTTCATGTCGTTATATCTGTATCTCACTTAATTTTCTTCGGTGGAACATAAAAAAAGATTATTTACAGAATGTTTCAGCTGTTATTGTGTATACAAAGAGTCACTGGGGTCCAAAACAACCTAATTGACTTTCATTGTATGGCCAGAAAATTACTGAGACATCGTTTAAAATATCTCATTTTGGGTTCTAATGAAGAAAGAAAGTCATACAGGTTCACACATAAGTAGAGATAGACATTCCAAAGATCTGATGTCTGGAGAGTTTTAACTTTCCAAAAGCAGTGGTGTTTTATTAACGGGGCTGAGAGCCAAGAACACAGGTGATATCTTCTGTCCAGGCCCTTGCTGATTTGTGAAGTTCTGTTTCATTCCCTGAAGCCTGGATCATATCTACATTGTAGTCAGCATATTATTTGTCATTTGCGATTATTGGTTTGAGTTAGTCTGGTCTGGTCTGGCCAAATTTGTTTAAAAGTAACTTTAAAGTCAGCATGATACAGGAATTGTATCATGCATTTTAACTCCCCTATTGTGACGAGAAACGGCTACTAGAATGAGAAAAAGTCTAAGGTGAGGCTGGATTTTGTCCACTGGGAATTGATTGGATCATTAAGTTGGCTTGAAAAAGCAAATTTACTGAAATCCTATTTAAACTTCTTCTGCTTCTTTCTTCTTCTGAGTCCACATTTTAAAATGTATCTCATCCTAGACTTTTAAAGCTACAATCACCAAACTCAGGTCAGACCTTCAGACTGGTTTGACTCGGGTTGCTATATCTTTTCTAGCTGATCCGGCGTACAGTTTTCATAAACCAGACTATCAAAACCATGTAAAATCCCATAGACTTTCATTGAGGGGGTGAAAACTTTTATACAATAAGACTTCTGGTGTATTTAAGCTGTCTATTGCTATAGCAAAGTTAACAACTCCCTACTGAAAAAACAGCTAAAACCAGCCTAAGCTGACTAACTGCTTTGGCTGGTCTCCCAAGCTGGTTTTAAAGTGGTTTTGGCCACTTTTTTAGTAGGTCAGGCTGGTCTTAGCTGGTTTTTAGCTGCTTTTTTACTGAATCAACTGGTTTTAGCTGGATTAGAATAGAAAAATGATAACAACATGCTAGTAACTTGTTAATCAGGCTAGAATCATGCTAGCGACATGCTAGTAACGTGCTAATAATGCTAATGACATGCTAGCCACTTGCTAATCATGCTGGAGACATGCTAGCGACATGCTAGTCACTTGCTAATCATGCTAATGACATCCTAGTCACTTGCTAGTCATGCTAGCAACATGCTAGTGACTAACTAATCATCCTAGCAACATGCTAGAAACATGTAAACAACATGCTAGTTACTTGATAATCATGCTAATGACATGCTAGTCACTTGCTAATCATGCTAACTTTTCTAGCTGATCCGGCGTACAGTTTTCATAAACCAGACTATCAAAACCATGTAAAATCCCATAGACTTTCATTGAGGGGGTGAAAACTTTTATACAATAAGACTTCTGGTGTATTTAAGCTGTCTATTGCTATAGCAAAGTTAACAACTCCCTACTGAAAAAACAGCTAAAACCAGCCTAAGCTGACTAACTGCTTTGGCTGGTCTCCCAAGCTGGTTTTAAAGTGGTTTTGGCCACTTTTTTAGTAGGTCAGGCTGGTCTTAGCTGGTTTTTAGCTGCTTTTTTTACTGAATCAACTGGTTTTAGCTGGATTAGAATAGAAAAATGATAACAACATGCTAGTAACTTGTTAATCAGGCTAGAATCATGCTAGCGACATGCTAGTAACTTGCTAATAATGCTAATGACATGCTAGCCACTTGCTAATCATGCTGGAGACATGCTAGCGACATGCTAGTCACTTGCTAATCATGCTAATGACATCCTAGTCACTTGCTAGTCATGCTAGCAACATGCTAGTGACTAACTAATCATCCTAGCAACATGCTAGAAATATGTAAACAACATGCTAGTTACTTGATAATCATGCTAATGACATGCTAGTCACTTGCTAATCATGCTAACAACATGCTAGTCATTTACTAATCATGATAACAACATGTTAGTCACTTGCTAATAATGCTAACAACATGCTATCGACATGTTAGTCACTTGCTAATAATGCTAGCAACATGCTAGAAACTTGTTAACGACATGCTAGTGACTTGCTAATCATGCTAATGACATGCTAGTGACTTGCTAGTCATTTGCTAATCATGCTAGTAACATGCAAGTAACTTGCTAATCATGCTAGCAACATGCTAGAAACATGCTAACTACATGCTAGTAACTTGCTAATCATGATAGTCACTTGCTAGTCATGCTAGCAACATGCTAGTTACTTGCTAATAATGCCAGCAACATGCTAGTGACATGCTAATCATGCTGGGAACCCGCTAGCGATATGCTAGTAACTTGCTAATCATGCTATAGCGGCATGCTAGTTTACTATT
>NW_015505790.1:148953-179051 GCF_001515645.1 Sinocyclocheilus grahami
ATCTATCTATCTATCTGTCCATCTGTCTATTTATCTATCTATTTTTCTGATAGATTGTATTGCCTTCAAAACTTTAAAACTACTTCAAATTAGTTAAAACTGAAAACCCTCAAACTTTAAGCTTTTAAAACTACTTCAAATGTTCTGGCTAGGCTTTTTCAAGCCAACTTAAAGTGTGTCCACAAACTTTACTATCTGGTTATAATTTGCTATAGTAACTGCTGCAATCTCATATGATTGACAGGCTGCTAGAGAGGAAGAATTAAAGTCCCGACATCGCACTGGTTACACGTCATCAGAGAAGAGATGTCAATGAGGTGAGGGAAAGTTAATATTTTTGGTTAAAGATCAAGATATGATATACTGTTTATAATAAACCCTTTGACATTCCATAAAAAATAAGAATTGTCCATTTTGATTTCATGGTTCCTGGTAGCATCCATGTTAAGGTCACATGATCGGCTGTTTCTTGCAGTTCTTATCGGTTGTTATGAGGTCTATTAAGGACCAGTTCAGCTTTAAGGGGTCATGGTTTGGCTTGTTAGCATGGTTCAGTTAACCCCTGCTGGTAAATTCTGTAATTACACCATTCTCCTGAGGAGAAAAAAAAATCATCTTTGTACATTGACAACTATTAAAAAGTAGTTGTGTATTCTAAAATAAGTTTATTTGCAAACAACACAAGATAGTCGACCAACTGCAATTGAGATGAATGGGAGTACTAGCAAATGAAGTTCTCCAGGTATTATAGAAATGGTAGACCATTTCACAGATCAGTTCATTATTCAATCTCCAGTCTTTATCCCAAGAGAAGATCCAAAAGAAAGTGGAGACCTACCACCCCATGTTATTGCAGACATGTCATTTGTCTGGTGTTAGATCTCTTTGATACTCTGACCTCTAATATTTCCATGTTTGACCTCTTAAAAAAAAACGTGAAGACACTGTGGTTATAATTTGCTATAATAACTGCTGCAATCTCATATGATTGACAGGCTGCTAGAGAGGAAGAATTAAAGTCCCGACATCGCACTGGTCACACGTCATCAGAGAAGAGATGTCAATGAGGTGAGGGAAAGTTAATATTTTTGGTTAAAGATCAAGATATGATATACTGTTTATAATAAACCCTTTGACATTCCATAAAAAATAAGAATTGTCCATTTTGATTTCATGGTTCCTGGTAGCATCCATGTTAAGGTCACATGATCGGCTGTTTCTTGCAGTTCTTATCGGTTGTTATGAGGTCTATTAAGGACCAGTTCAGCTTTAAGGGGTCATGGTTTGGCTTGTTAGCATGGTTCAGTTAACCCCTGCTGGTAAATTCTGTAATTACACCATTCTCCTGAGGAGAAAAAAAATCATCTTTGTACATTGACAACTATTAAAAAGTAGTTGTGTATTCTAAAATAAGTTTATTTGCAAACAACACAAGATAGTCGACCAACTGCAATTGAGATGAATGGGAGTACTAGCAAATGAAGTTCTCCAGGTATTATAGAAATGGTAGACCATTTCACAGATCAGTTCATTATTCAATCTCCAGTCTTTATCCCAAGAGAAGATCCAAAAGAAAGTGGAGACCTACCACCCCATGTTATTGCAGACATGTCATTTGTCTGGTGTTAGATCTCTTTGATACTCGGACCTCTAATATTTCCATGTTTGACCTCTTAAAAAAAAACGTGAAGACACTGATATAAGTGAACATGGACTCACATCTGCTGCTGTCTGTATTTCACTTGAACTTCTAAATGTCAAGTAACACTCTAGTGTACTCATGATCAATTAAGATAATTCTTCTAAGATTATTGCTTTATGGAACAGTAGATAGACAGTAGACTATTTTTAGTTATAGCTGCTCTGGTTGAGGTGTATTGACATTATTTATATTATTTAGTGAACATTAGAGTATCAAACTTACTATATGATATTTCTGGCTCCTTCATTAGGAGATATCTGAGATATTGTAACAATTTGATAGCACTTTGATAGTATGATCTTTCACAGTTATTAATTTGTTTCCTCACCTGCATCCTGATACAAATTTACAAATTCACAGAAAGCTGTATTACTGTACAAAAATTTAGGGTCAGGAAGTTTTTTGGTTTGTTTGTTTGATTGATTTGAAAGAATGCACCAAGGCTGTATTCATGTGACCAAAAATACAGTAATATTGTAAAATATTATTAGTTTCCATTTTATTATGGCAAATCTGAATTGTTAGCATCCATTACTCCAATATTTAGTGTTACATGATCCTTCACAAATCAAGATGCTGCTTTGATGCTTAAGAAACATTTCTTATTATTGTTGATAACTGTTGTGATGTTCTTTTTTTTTGTGGAAACCATAATACATTTTTTTTTTCAAGATGAACAGAAAGTTCAAAAGAACAGGATTGTTTTAAACCAGAGGTGTCCAAACTCGGTCCTGGAGGGCCGGTGTCCTGCAGAGTTTAGCTCCAACTTGCCTCAACACACCTGCCTTTAAGTTTCTAGTATGCCTAGTAAGAGCTTGATTAGCTGGTTCAGGTGTGTTTAATTGGGGTTGGAACTAAACTCTTCAGGACACCGGCCCTCCAAGACCGAGTTTGGACACCCCTGTTTTAAACAGACTTTAAATATATTTACTGTATTTTTTATAATCAATTTAATGTGTCCTTGCTGAATAAAAGTATAACATTTTTTAATAAATAAAATCTTACTGACCTCAAACTTACACAGTGAATCATGTAAAATGGCCTTTAAGAGGATGCACCATTTCTTGAATACATGCTAATGTGCACTAGTGAACATTTTATTTTGACCCAGGTCCAGACTTGAGATACTCCAGATGGCATGGCACCCACTTCTGTTTAATCACCCTAATTAAAAAATGTGATGCTTGTTTAAGTGCTGTCTTACACCCTTCCAAGGCATGGGGGGAGGCAAAAACAGTACTAGTCTAACTTTACAGTTTGCAAAATACCTACAGCCCAGTAGGGGTTATTTTATTAAACCCTTTAAATGACCAGGTCTGTAAACTTCAGTCGGTTCTGCGAGAGAAAACCTGAGAACTGTTGCCACTCTTGTGGTTGACTTTATTGGACACTATGTGGTAAAGTTAACTGTTTTGGGAGGAAATATTCAGTCTCAACCAAACATGATGACAAAACTTGGTGATCCAGAGCAAAAACTAATTAAAAACCCCTTTAATTCACAGAAGCTTCTGGAGTTCACATATGCCCACTTGTTCATACAGTGCTAGTGTGAGTCACAGCATGTTCAGGATACTACATCAACACATATGACTTCACATCTATAGACATGCTGTTGAGGACTTATGTACACAGCAGCTGTGTAATACGAAGTTAGTTAAATTGTCTTTGGAAGGCGAGTTAGTGAAAAGCATGTTGTCTTTGCAGGAACAGTTACAGCCTCTGAGTATAGACCACTTTAATACAGTCTTTTTAGATTAAAGATCCTTTGTTCATGAAGTGCCTTGTGTTTGACTTATATTTTAATAATAATATTTGATATTTTTGAAGAAATTGATTTCCTGCAACTAAAACTTACTTTTAAAAACTTAGAAGAAGACTTCTGTTTAGATAGAAGACTATCTAAACATTCTTAAATCTTATTCTTAAGATATCCTACATCTACTGGAGAAGCAAAATTACGTAAGATATTACATGTTGTCTGCTTTACTTTTAAAACAATAATAAATGTTTGCCAATGTGGTGAGTTTATTTCTTACCCCACAGGCAGCTTAAAGTCACTTAATTTTGAACGATTTTCAGAAAACAAGACTATTTCTCTAAAGTAATATTGCTCTTAAGATTTTTTTTGTTGTTTGTACTGGAAAACAAGATGAAAATTATTTTGTCTGCATGCTCTGTCTTCCTCAGCCTTTGTGCTGCTTGTAAATTTGTCAGCATGGTGTAAATTGTGGTCAGAGAAAATTTGTTGGGATTTGTACATCAGATTTCTGCAAGTGTACATGTCCTTACATGAACAATTCTTTCCAAACTGACTCCATCTTTCTCTCAATAAAGTCTGAGGCCCTGATTTACTAAGATATCAATTCTAAAAATATGCTTATGTGCTTGTGCAGTCTAGCAAATTGCATGTGTGCTTCATGGGAATATTTCGGGTGATTTATTTTGAATAAATATGAAAATAATAGGGTTGGACACGCTCAAATTTAAAAGTGCTGTAAAAATTGTTATGAAATGTCATGCAGAAAATGTCCGTTTTGCTTGACAGATATCACCGAAATAGCTGTTCTGAAATATCACCCTTGTCTTTATGACAGCCTCTGGCTCTGTAAACTATAAAATATGAGCACAGGCTGCTGTCAGATTCTTTGTTTAGCCAATCAGGAGCACTTTCTCCCTGTCAGTCATTATGGATGTTCACAGGTCAGACCTTATATGGAAAGCCAGGAAGCTGAGAGTGTCATGCAAGCACACTAACGTTGCTTTTGACAACTGACGTTACAGTGTTTATACAAGGTCAGTGTAAAGCCGAGTTCACAATTTGGGTTTGCTGATATGAAATTTAGTGTTTATTTTATTTTCCTTGTCTGTGACATTGAGATAACAGTCTCACAAAATCTCTGCATGTGTGTGTGTGTGTGTGTCTTTGGAGGGTGGGATTTTGGAAAGTTGTCTAGCAGCTACTGGAAGTTATTGGTTTGCACACATAAGCTGTCTGTTTCAAAGACTGCCCCCCTCAGCGGTCACATTTGTATGGGGTAAACTGTCCCTTTAAGGGAAACTGACATATGTATCTGAAAGTCAGTGCTAGGTAGTTGTAGTAGATCATTTCAATTTTTTTTATGTTTGCTATCAAGTTTGCACATGATTTTATACATGCAAACCTTTTGTAAATGGGGTCCTAAGAGTCTGGAAAGCTGCTGGGAAGCAGCTTGTCACCAGGGTCCCATTGCTTTATTCCATAGAGTGTCTCTCCCAGGACTGTGAGACACTATGACAACCCAGAGGTTACATATTTCCCTGTGAGCTCTCTGATAGTGGCATTAAAAACAAGCCTGCAAAGGAGCAGTTTGTGTGTTTCTCCCCAAGGACATGAGGTCAAAGGAATGTTCCCCAACTGCCAGAGCTTCCATTTCAGACTGAGGCAGTGTGACTTCCTGTAGATGGTGGGAGAAACTGGGATTGGCTGTATAAGCCGGTCCAGAAGGGAGTGGGCAAATAATGTCCCGGTGACTCACTTTAGCCTTTTCATTCACATTTGTTGAAATGTTCAAGTTTGTGACTGCTGATGCTCTGTGTTGTATCAAAATGTAAAGGGATACAGGGCTCGCAAAATTGCTAGCCTGACGTCCCGTGGCATTGTGTCTTCCAGTGAGGCTACCAAAATATATCACCGCCCTGTCCGAAGGTCTATCTTAGTGGGGTCATGACCTGAGAAATCAAATTTACCTCGATTGTTTGGCATATAAGAGGAGTTTTCGCGCCCATTAAAACATCCTGCAAGTTTCATAGCTTAAAATGTCCTCCTCATTATAAACAAACCATTTTTTAATCAAGCTCCAAAAAAAGCTCGTTTTGAATCTGAGGTGCAAGATGATACCACCCCGCCATTTGCATTATCACCACCTCCAGAGCAAGGCATCGACAAATAGTCATCTTCTCACCATAGGCCCCGCCCACTGGTGCTCAGTCCCTTAACGGCTGACACTTAAAATTACACTGCATGTGAGCATCACGTCGCATCAAAAGCAAATAGAAATTACAATCACTGCTGCTATCTTGTCTACAGTGGATACAGTATACAGTTCACTTTCTGACACAGTTCACGCACTTAAGTAGTCAATAGGACAAATGGAGTGAAAGAACATTTGCTTTGATGCGTTTGGTTTAAACAGCTCGTCTTTGTACAGATATCAGAGGAATCCCCACATAAGGAACAAGTGGATAGTTTATTTTTAATGGCATTTAATGGATTTTTTTGAGTATTTTGTTTTGTAAACGAGGCACAGTGTCATGGAGAGTTCACAAAGAAACATTTGTACCGTAAGTAAATGATTTCATAATGGTTTGTCTGGAAATGACCTTTTTTCATGTTGTCAAAACCCTCACATGCAGTAGCAAGGGGGCGTTGATACTGTTTCCTATGCAATGATGTTAGCCAATCATAACAGTGGCTGATTCCTGACAAGTCTTAAAGGGGTCATATGATGTTGCTAAAAATAACATTATTTTGTGTATTTGGTATAATGAAATGTGTTTATGCAGTTTAAGGTTAAAAAAACACGTTTTTTATTATTAAAAATAATTTCCACATTATTTTCCCTTATTTTCCACATACTGTACATTATTGTTTCTCCTCTATGCCCTATGCCCTTCTCCTCTGAAAAGCAAGGTGTGCTCTGATTGGCCAGCTATGCAGTGCGTTGTGATTGGCCGAATACCTCAAGCGTGTGATGGAAATGTTACACCCCTACCATACTGTGATGCACTGTCCGGCCGGAGTGACGAGACAAAAACATTAAAACCCATTATAAACGAGGCATCCAGTGGGGACATAATTACGGATTATAATGACTTATACTGTCTTTTTACGCGTTGAGTTGCATCGCGCCACGTAAACATAAAACCATGTCTGCATTTGTGATCGGAGAAATGACAAACAACAAGCGCTACTCTACACTGCCCAAAATCCGCATTTGAATCATCAGTGGCAAATTCTTTAAATATAAAAAACATACTTACAGTCTGTGAGTCAGAACAGCCGGCATTGTAGTCTACTCTCCCAGGATCAGTAAACAGTCCTCCATAAAATGTGCTGCACACATCTGAATATTTGGGTTGAAGTGTTCTGGAACAGTGTTGTAAATACAACTTAACCACTGATTTCTAGTTGTGTTCTCTTTTGGAAGGCCAAACAAAGTAGTTTCGCTTTCACAACGAAACACAGCGTCACACACCGCGGCCTTGAGTGAGCGGAGGCCGGAGGCTAGAGTGAGGAACGGCCAGCGGGCTGAGTGAGCGGAGGCCGCTGGGCTTGAGAACGGCACGGCTGGCGGATTCGACGAATCCACGGTGAAAGCCGATCCGGCAACCCACAGCACGAAGTTGATGTATTTCCTCAGCGACCAGCACGAATCAGCTCTAGGCCTTCACGATATGGCGGCGGCGGCGGCAACAACAATACTACACCAATAATAAAAGTTACACCTTCTTTCTTTGCGTGAACATTTGGGCGGCGTTATGCAAATCTTCCCACATCCTGATGAAGACGTGGGGGCGTGTTAGAACGAGCTGTTTTAGGTAGGCGTGGTTGACTCTTAACTTTTATAAAGAATATCTCTTTGGATTTGAGACTTTAGTCTTTGCAACTTTACAGATCTTCTTTATGCATCAAGAGCTTGTAACACTTCAAAGAGAAAGGAAAATTTTAAATCGCATCATATGACCCCTTTAAAGGACCCGCCCTTTAAAACAGGTTGTTTTATACTGAGGGTCAGAATGAGGGTTGAAAATATTTTTTCCACATTATTTGATTTTTGTGCAAAAAACTTTATTAACATAAGTAAACCTCAAGGAACATATAAAAAAAATGTAATGACCCCTTTGAATACAGAGGTCACACGAGTCCTTAAAAAAGTATTTAATTTAGTTGTAGCAATTTTAAGGCCATGGGAAGTCTTAAATACATGAAATGGTGTAAGAAAAGTCTTAATTATAATTTCAGGGTTTTAAATTTGGGGACGAAAGACAGGAATTGCGAAATGGTTTAATGTGATGGCTGAACTTCAATATAATATGTGAATAAAAGTGCTGCAGGTTTCAATGGTTCCACCATCACACTTTCCATTTAGGCTATTGTTGTGAAATGAAAAATGGATCATACACCAAATATTATACAGTTGCATTGGTAAAACTTTTTAACTGAAAAATTTATGGCCTTTTATGACAGTTTGCACCATTGAATGGCCAAAACCTGCCAAGCTCGGGAACAACTAAAAAGCTGCATTGTTTCTCAGTCCAAAGTGAGTTAACATCACTTTTCTCCTGCAGTTCCATAAAAATACAAACAAGCTGACCCTCTCTCCAGAAAGGAAATTATGTTTGTCTAGACAGGATATAGTGTGGCACAGTAGGCCTGAGGCAAGCGCACCTGTTTCTCTGAGGTCATTATATCATTTTATTTTGGAAAATTAAATGGTTTGGGAATATGTCTTTAACTGTAAGCAGCATAGTGTTTGTAATGCTTGCATGTACAGAACAGAAGTATTGCCTCTATTAGGGCTGGTAATTTAATGCGTTAATTAGAATAACGCGTTAAAATTATTAACGCATTTAACGCACTTGCCCCACCCCAGACCTAAGTGGGTCTTCTGACATTTGATTGATGACAAATATGAGGCAGGGCAACAACTCACCCCTTTGAGTTTTTGTCTCGTATTTACATCATATAGTTAAGCAATATCACACGAGCAATAGGCTAAGTGCAATATCACACGAGTGATCTTATACAACAGTTCAGTAAGTAAGAAGTTAATACTAGGGGTGCTCCGATTGATCGGCTACCGATCACAATCGCACGATCGCTTTGGGATGATTGATCGGTGGTCTCTAAAAAGGCCGATCTCAAAAAAACGATCTCAAGCTGATGACGCGCCTGCCGTCACTTGTGAGGTTTGACACGACATACAGCAGCACCACCTCAGTCTCTGTCCGGCGCGGGTGAAATAATTATAATGCTTTAGTTGAGGTACAATTCATATTTCTTCATTAAATAACTTATAAAGTAATTAGAAAAATTTGTTGTGAGACATAATTTCACAAACAGCGTGAGTGAATCACCGCGCACGCGCTCTCTTTCTCTCTCAAAATGCAAATGTATTCAAATTACAGCGCATCTGCACTATAAGTGAGCTGCATGCTGCACAGTTGACACAGGAATTGTCACTTGCACTATCAAGGCAGTGTCGCATCGTCACTAAAGTTTATAAATTTTTTTCTTTTTAATTCTTGCCAGTAAACCATTCAACGCTCGCGTGCTCTCCTGGAGACCGTGCACTCATGCACACTCGCAGCGCACACACATAACGTCTCAAGGTTACGTATGTAACCATGGTTCCCCGAAGGGAATGAGACGCTGCGTCGAACGCTTTGGGAACGCCCTCGGCGAGACACCGTACTGAAGCCTGTGTGAAATCAGTCCAATAGCGAAGCGAGACGTCATGAGCGGGGTGATGTAAGCAGCCAGGAAGCATAAAGTCACATCCGGCCAGCCTGTTAGCTTCTGCGGAAGCGAGCGCCTGCAGGGATGCAGGGAGTATGGCAGAGAGACGCAGCGTCTCGTTCCCTTCGGGGAACCATGGTTACATACGTAACCTCGAGACGTTCCCCTTCAGGAACTCGAGCTGCGTCGAACGCTTTGGGAACGAGAATACCCACTGCGCCATACGAGCAAGTCGCTGTCTGGTGTGTATCTGGCGAGCACATCAAGACGAAAGGACTTGGGACCCTGGAGAAGACACCAGGTCGAGACTGTAAAACCGAATGAATGTGTGCGGGGAGGACCAGCCTGCCGCAGCACAAACATCCTGAAGGGCCATGCCCACTGACAAGGCCTTGGAGGCAGCCATACCCCTGGTCGATTGCGCTCTGACCCCATGGGTGACTGGAGGCCAGAGGACTCGTAGGCCAGTCTGATGGCCTCGACCACCCACCGACTCGTAGTTTGCTTGGTCGCTGGAACTCCTTTCTTAGGTGAACCAAAGCAAACAAATAACTGATCTGCTTTACGCCACTGTGCAGCTCGGTGAACGTAAGTGTCCAGTGCTTGCACTGGACACAGCAGATTGAGTCTCTCCTGGCCTGCTTCCTGGAAGGGGCAAACTCCAGGCCTGACACTGCAAGAGCCTGGAGGTCCCCTATCCTCTTCAGCGAGGATATAGCAAGTAAGAAGACAGACTTAAGCGTGAGGAGCTTATCTGAAGTGTCTTCGATGGGTTCAAAGGGAGCTTTGCACAGAGCCTCCAGAACCACTGCCAGATCCCATGAAGGCACCTTAGTGCACTGTACTGGCCTCAGCCTCCGGGCGCCACGGAGGAAACGTTAAACTAACGGGTGTCTTCCCACTGACTGACCACCCTGGAGGGTGTGGTAAGCAGCTATGGCCGCCACATAAACCTTCAAAGTGGAGGGGGATAATCCTGCGGAGAATCGCTCCTGCAGAAACTCCAGAACTGAACCAACTGGACAGTTGACTGGGTCTTGCAGTCGCTGTCCGCACCAAGAGGTGAAAAGTTTCCACTTTTCGCCACATGACCTTGATTGTGTGAAGTGGGTTGCCCCTCGGGGAATACCCTTTGGTTCTCTCATTTGTGCAAGGATGACATCTCGATGCCGAGCCGCCATCTGCTCTGACTGAGCTAAAATCAACAAATCGTCGATGTAATTCAGTATGCGGATGCCCTGGAGTCGCAGCGGAGCCTGCGCCGCATCCACACACTTCATGAAATTGCGGGGTGAGAGTGATAGACCGAACGGAAGAACTCGATATTGGTATGCCTTGCCCCCGAAAGCAAACCTCGTTGAAGAAGAATGGATACATGGAAGTATGCATCCTTGAGATCTATTGTGACAAACCAGTCCTCGGACTTGATTTGAGACACAATCTGTTTGATCGTAAGCATCTTGAACCGAAATCGTTCGATAGCGCGGTTCAGTAGACGCAGATCTATGATCGGATGCAACCCCCCATCCTTCTTCGGAACGATGAAGTAACGGCTGTAGAACCCTGATTCTCTCTCGAGAGGAGGAACACGTTTTATGGCCTCCTTCCTCAAAAGAGTTTCTTCTTCTTTTTCCAATACCAGAGCTTGCTCGGGGCCCACTAATGTAGAAATAACCCCGTTGAAGCAAGGTGGACGAGAACCGAACTGAATTCTGTAACCTCTCTCTACAGTCTGCTGGACCCATTGTGAGATATTCGGCAGAAGGTTCCACGCTGCCAGAACATCTACTAAGGGAACCAGTCTCTCGAGACTGGCGTCTGGTGTTACTAGAAGAGCCACTTCGGTACCCTGAAGCAGTTGACCGGCAGGGAAAAACCGGTCTATGCTCTCTAGCACCCTCATCTGAGGGGGCGAGCTTTCCCGTGCCGTACCGTTACCGGGCGGCAGCTGGGAATTTTGCTCGCCAGAGCCTACTGGGCCCTGAAGCACCGAGGGTGGCAGGGGCATCAGTAAGTCTCCTCGAGGGCACTGAGGAGGATCGGGCACCGATGGTGGGCTGCCCTCATGGCCCTGATGGTGGAATTGTCAGGGCTGTTTGGCCGAGGTCCTCTTAGACATAATAACGGTCCACAGATCCGTTTTCTGTCTAGAAGGCCCCGGCCGAGAGCGCCGCCCTGTCCCTTGATCTTTCTGCGGGGGAGTACGGGTCGCGACGCTCTGTTTCTGGGTCTGGCGATATGAGGAGCTAGACGGCTGGGAGTGCTCGGAGTGCTCCCGCTCAGCAGTCCCAAATACCTGGGGCCGGCGAGGGAGGAAGCACTGGAATGCCGCCGCTTGCTTTTTCGCCTCCTGAACCCTCTCGACGACAGTGTCTACTGCGCCGCCGAAGAGGCCAGAATGCGACAGCGGGACATCCAGCAGGAAGAATCTGTCCTTATCTTGTAACTCGGACAGATTCAACCACAGGTGTCACTCCGTGGCCACGAGAGCTGCCATGGAACAGCCGATGGCTCTGGCCGTTTCCTTGGTGGCCCGAAGTGACAGATCTGTGGCCCGACGCAGTTCGGCGACTGCGTCGGATTCCTCTCCCTCCCTAGCGTCCAGGTCTTTTAGCAGGTCAGCTTGGTACGCCTGCAACACCGCCATAGTGTGCAGACATGCACCAGCCTGACCTGCCGCCGTATATGCTTTCCCAACCAGGCTGGATGTTAGTCTTACTGGCCTGGTGGGAAGCTTCGGGGCCTTCAGGGACGATGCTGAGGACGGGGACAGATAGCTCGTGAGCGTCTGTTCCACCGCTGGCACCGCCCCATATCCCTTCTCATTTAGCCCGTAATGTTCGAATAATTATTAACAGAGGGGCTAAAGAGTCGGGAAGAATACGGTTTATCCCACCATCTCGAAAGCTCGGAATGGAGATCGGGGAAAAATGGAAGGCCCCGACTTGAAGATTGCAATCTTGCTCTAAGGAAACGCTCGTCCAACTTTCCTTTTTCTCGCCTGGCCATTCGATATTTAATTTAGCTACAGAACGAGTAACAACCTCCACGAGCTCCTCATACGCAAGGGACTGTGGTGACGAGTCCACAATCTCCTCCGTGTCGATGCTCATCACATCAACCTCCTCGGAGGAAGATAGATGAAGCGTCTGGCCCTCTCTCGGGGGGGAAGAAACCGCGGGGTGGGCTTCCGAACCCTGAAAGGGGGCCGTGGATCTAGCGGGTGAGGACCGAGATAAGGATGAGCCCGTCTCAGATCCCTCCGCTAAATCCACTTGCGATCCCCACGATAACAGCTGCCGCTGTGCCTCAGCAATTTTTTCCGCGCTCATGTTAACAGATTAAAGCGTTCACACTGCACACACGGTTGCGGTCTGGCAGTGGCAGTGCGTTTAGGAGCGGTGCGTCTGCAGCGGTTCTGCACCGAGTTTATTTTTGCTGCGCCTCACGCTCTGAATTAAAGTAACAGCGCATTGTTTGCAGTAAATATGATCATGCATTGACACAAAAATTTAGTAATTACACCATAAATGCATATAATTAAAGTCTACTGTGTTTCACAGTCAACACATTGGCTATGGCTTTTTGGCTAGGTTTAAAGGAAAAGAGCACTTTTAGATAAACAAGGCAATAATTTTAAAGTTCTTAATTAAAGTTCTTTATGAACCACAGGATTGCTTGTAATAAAGATTTAAATGCAAAAGAAAAGGCAGTAGAGTTGACTGTTTCTGTCAATGGTAAGTTTTAATTTAGAATGTTTGTGATAACATAAGAAAAGTAGTTTAAATGTTTTGCTTTAGCAGCTTAATATGTAAATCTAGAAGTAAATGCAAAAGTAAAAAGCATTGAATAATTGATGAAAGATTGTATTACTGTACTGTGTAAAAAAAGAATCACAATATTGAAAAAGCCTTTTAAGTAACAGTGTTTGGATTTAAAATCGAAATAATGGATAAATGTTGTGTTTGTGGTAAACAGCCACAGATCAGGAGCAGACTCTTGTGTGAAAGCACAGTCTGTGCTGCTTCTGTACCACACATGGACTACAAACGCACTGCAAACGGAGTATGTGTGAACCTCACGTACAGCTCACAAAATCAGGCTAGTGAAGTGCAAACAATTGTGCAACAATAACACGACTGTAAAAACAAAAATACAGTGCATGATCAAACATTTAGGTGAGATAAATATTGATTTTTGAAAAATGCCCCCTCCACCCCTTAAATGAAAAAAAAATCCTCTCAAAAGAGTCATCTAAGAGAAGAATTCATTTTCAAAAATGAAATTCAGGCCCTGAATAAATGTCTAAAAATCTTGATTGGATCATCACTATAAATAATTATACATGATAAAAAGAAGGCTTTAAAAAGATCGGTATCGGTGATCGGATCGGCAGATATTGCTTTCTGTGATCGGCCTCAAAAATCCTGATTGGAGCACCCCTAGTTAATATGGTGATATTTTAGACACGTTGTCTGTTTTGCTCAATTTTGCCAACAAAAATATAAAGACAAAGCAGAACTAATCGTCTCCGAGCAACACAGCGGCATTTCATTTCTTAATGCACGTTTTGAACTAATTGTGAACCATTTGGCGCGTTGAGCCATTAGCCATAGGCGAGTTGGATTTGAAGCAGCGCTGCACAGACCGATTGGTGAATAACATCAAAGTACCGCGAGAGCGATTCAAAAGCATGCAGAGTCGTCTCTTGCGGTACCTTGATGTCACACACGATCGGTCTGATGGTGATGATCCACTTTAAGTCGAACAAGCCTAAAGAAACATTTACTTCACTCCTGAATGAATCAGCCATGTGAACGAATAAAATGAATGAATAAATGACTAGATGACTTAATCATTAAGACATTTACCACCACCTACTGGCAGTTTTAGTTTATTATTTAGAGCAGGGGTGTCCAAACTCGGTCCTGGAGGGCTGATGTCCTGCAGAGTTTAGCTCCAACTTGCCTCAACACACCTGCCTTTAAGTTTCTAGTATGCCTAGTAAGAGCTTGATTAGCTGGTTCAGGTGTGTTTAATGGGGTTGGCGCTAAACTCTGCAGGGCACCGGCCCTCCAGGACCGAGTTTGGACACCCCTGATTTAGACTATCATTTCCTTAAAGAAATAATTTCATATTTCCATAGTAATAATAATAATAAATTATTAAAGGTATAGTTCACCCACCCAGAAATGACAATTGTGTCATCATTTACTCACCCTCATGGTCGAAAAGAGTATATGTAATACATTTTATCAAATAAAATATGTCTTGCTGAAGCTACTTTTTGTAATGTCTGTTTGATGCTTTACACAACAATGACTTTAAATTAAATTTTGGGAGTAATTTCTCAGCCAAATTTGATTTGTGATTAATTTGCAATTAATTAGATCAGTGTTTCTCAACCCTGCATGGTCCTGGGCGCCCCCCCAACACTGCACATTTTGTGTGTCTCCATAATCAAACACACCTGATTCAACTCATTAGAAGAAACTCCAGGACCTGAAATGGGTGTGTCAGATAAGGGAGACATACAAAATTAGCAGTGTTGGGAGGCGTCCAGGACCGGGGTTGAGAAACAATGAATTAGATTAATTAATCGTTTTTCAGAACCTTTAGAAGATGTGTATATTAGAGAACGTTTTTGGAAATCATCTGATTTAATTTGTCAGTAAAGTTTACTTGACTAATCGTGGGTGACATGTAACATCCTTGTGTTTGCATATATTTGAAATGGTCAGAACACAATCTCTTGTTTATTTATGCTGGTCAGAGTTGGCATAAATGCCAATGTTATTGTAAGTGAATCCCTGTTGTAGTCGTGCTGTCAAGATGGTGCCACATCAAATAAACTGCTTATAATTCCAGCTTTATAGTCTCAGTGTCCAAGCTTGTGGTCAGATTTATAAATTCAGGCTCATCCAAATGATCATGCAGCTTGAAATTCCTCTTTGGCTTGCATGTTTCAAAATGGAGGTTCACATTTCGACAAACAAGTTCTTTGTTCATCTGACTTAAGGGATTCCAATGGATTGCTGGGACAGAACAATAAATGTAGTATTGCATTTACTGTATATTTTGCAATTGCTCATGTATACGAAAGATGAATCACATTTAAACTCCTTGGTATAGGGGCTTTTATTTAAGGAGATTTAATGGTTCCTCCAGCCAACATAATCATAAATAATCTTAGTTATTATAATTTTGTGGTGGATGTCAATCTAGTTCCTCCATTGTTAAAACTGATGAATCAGACATTTTCTTGTCAGCGATACTTTGGCAAAGACCTCCATCCATCAGGCCAGGAGGTTTCTGGAGGCTGTGGCGCCAGCAGGCCTTCTACGTCTCTCAGTGAGTTCCTCAATGAAGTCTTCAGTTTTTCTGGAAGCCCCCCGGGACTCTGGCCAAACTTATGATCTATGTAGCTGGTTCTTGAGCATGCCACAAAGGAGCATACGGGAGAAAGAACATTTTCGTGAACGCAGCCCAGTTGTAGGTCATGTGTGCTGGGTTTGGGTGTCAGTTAGATGATAGATACTGGTGATTAAGGGAATACAGATGCAGGAGGCTCAGTTTATGATTGGGAACCCACAACAGGACAATTAGCTGGGGTGAAAATGTTAGTAAGAGTGTGATGGCTGATGATGTGGCCACACAGTAAAACGGTAGCTGACACGTACTCGCACACATGTATACCTTTTCCCTTTTGGTTGTGTACATGTTAGTTTGATTTGCTTATTAGTATTTGATTTAACATTTGTTACTGATCACACTGTTTACATTTCATAATAACGACAGACACAGATTTGGTTAATCTTTACGGTTTTATTTTCAATTTGTATTTATTTCATACAATGAGTGACTAGTTTGGGTGCACACTTTCTAGTTATTGGTGGTATACTTTGTTAACATTTATTTCTTTTGGGTTTAAAGGATATGGATGTAATATAAGCCTCTGGTGTCCCCAGAATGTGTCTGTAAAGTTTCAGCTTAAAATACTCCACAGGTCATTTATTATAACATTTTGAAAATGCCTATTTTGAGTGGAAGCAGAAACATGCTGTTTTCGTGCCTGTCGCTTTAAATGCAAATGAGCTGCTGCTCCCCGCCCCCTTTTCCAGAATAGAGCTGTGCCATTACAGCTCGGACCTGCTAAAAACATCTGTTTTGGTTCTGATTATCATGTTTATCGCGCTGAAATCATGCGTTTTAAACCATATTAGTTTAAACTACTGATATACGGTTTTCTGAGTGGACACATCCGAAGCACAAAGACAGAAAGCGGCTGTCACCGCATGCGAGTACTAAACTAAGTTCTCATTCACACACAAGTTTACGTTAAAAACACACGAGTTACAAAAACAGTCGGTTATGTCTGTGAAGGTAAACTGCTGAGAAATAAATCGCATGTTTATTTTAGATCTGTGTGGCAGAATAAATCAATCAATCCACTGCTCTCTTGTCTCCTCTGAAGTTGGGATTCTAAATAGTGTTCTGTGCTCGTCTGTGCAGCCAAAGGCAGAACAGTTAGCATGTTTTGCTCAAACTTTCGCCATGGCATTAGAGCTGGTACACCGTTGTCGCTTGCGAAATCAAAATGACGTTGCCGTGGGTGGAAACCATAGACTGTATAAAAACATGGACGTAGTGTCCGTGACGTCCATGTCCATGTCCACGACATTTTCTGAGGTTTTTGAAGCTCAAGTGGGCAGAGCCGGCCGTTGCCATCTTGGCAGCGCGTCACTCCCGGATAATCGAAAATGGGCAAAAAGGCGGGAGCTGGTTGCTGAAACCACGCCCTCCTAGCTCGACGGTGGTGACAGCAGCGGCAATCCACCTGTCACTCAAGTGGCCACGCCCTTAATTATACAGAACTTTAAGGCTTAATATAATTTAAACGGATGACTTATAAAAAAATTGACCCCCCTCACAGTTGTCATGAAGGGCAAAATTAGTTATATAAACCAAAATCATTTTTTGAACCAGGCTGTAAACATGTTTTTTTCTGCTGTAAATTTGGGCATTTTAACATGGGGAGTCTATGGGATTGACTCCCTTTTGCAGCCAACCTCTTGCGGCCAGTTGATGAATTACACTTTAAGTCACTTCCTTGTTGGCATCAGGAGAGAGAGCGGGAGGTTGCTGCTTGGTGGAAATTTGCAGATTAAGGGGCGGTAATATCGTAATGAGATCCCTTTGCCACGTCACCAAGGGAGCGAAATCAGTCATTTTTTCAGACGCTTGCAGAAAAAGGCTTACCAAAACAAAGTTACTGAGTTCATCTTTTTCACGTTTCTTTAGTTGGTAGATGCACCGGGGACCTGATTATAGCACTTAAAATCTGGAAAAGTCAGATTTTCATTATGTCACCTTTAAGTTACCTTCGAGCGGAGAGCAGAGGTTGGGCATTGTCCGGGCGCCGCCGCGCTGTCTTCCTGTGGTGGTCTGTAGGGATGGGCGTATCGATCCGAAGTATCGATATATCGATACTGACGTGAGTATTGAAAGTATCGATACTCAAACAAAAAACATCGATATTAAGGTATGTTTTATTTACCAGTGATTTTGTTTATTTAACAACAAAAAAATGCATACAATATTCATTGAATTGGACGAATAACCTTTGTTAGCGAATAATTGTGTAGGATAGAACTATTTTCCTGCTCATTTGAACACACGCAAATGTTGCAAGACAGAACTAATCAATCACAGAGAGCGTTCACTCACTTCTGACAGTGCATTCAAACAGGGCTGGGTTTCCATTAAAGCTTTTGGAAACGGCAGCCCTGAGCAATGCTTATCAGAGGAAAGAAAAAAAAACATATGTGTTTGAGTTATTTCACAATAAACAAATTGAAATTGTAGCCTACATAGTTTGTGCAATTACAGTTATTTACATTGAACGTTGAAAGATAATACTGATCATGTTCTATTCTGTAATGTTAATAGAAATCATACGCTGTCAGAATAAAAAGGTTGCATTTTATATGCATGCAACAGCCTTTCAGTGTCAGTCCCTTATGAAAATGAACCATGGTTTTACTAAAGTGACCAAAGTTCAACTGTAGTATTTGTAGATTTGCATCATGTGTAAACAAAAAACATATTTGAACCATGTGTAAACAAAAATATAACCTAATAAGTTACAATTAAGGTGTATTGAATGTTAAAATGTGTTTTAAACAAAGTTAAGTGGTCATCAATACCCATTTTACTCTTAGTAATTTAATAATTTAATAAACTTCATAATTAAAAAATTTCGTTCAGAAGTATCGTATCGGTATCGATATCGACGATACTGGCCTTTAAAAGTATCGGTATCGTATCGAAAACAAAATAAGTGGTATCGCCCATCCCTAGCGGTCCGTGCTCATAAAGAACCGGCTGGCGTCAGTTTGTCCCACTGGATCAATCCATCCTGTAAACTAGCTGGGGGGTGTAGGATTATTTGTTTATTTATCTATTTTTGTTTAGTATAATTATTTGTGTATATTAATTTGCTGTTTATGATCTATTTCTTTATTTTAAGTTAATTATTTGATGATGTTTAGTGATGTGTGTGTGTGTGTGCGCGAGTGTGTGTAATGGACTAGTCCTTTGTGTATAAAATTCCCCTCATGTGTTGCTTAAGAGGTCACGTTTTTCTTTCTTTGCTTGTTTGTTACCTTGTTTTGATTTATTGTTAAGTTTGGTTCTGTTTAGTTGACCTTTTTAATGAGCCCAGACCTGTCTATATTTTCTTTATTTTCATTTAGTTTCTCAGTGATTTAATTTGTAACTTTGTTTGAATTGAATACAATTTTATTATTATTATTATTAAATTATTTTTTTTGTTCCTTGCCTTTGACTGCTCGGTCCCAAAGAGCAAGAATAATTACTTGAACTTTATAGTAATCATATGGCTTCATAAGATTTTGAATATATATCATGAGTCATTTGGACTATTTTTGGTGCTTTTGTGTCCTTTTTGAAGTTAATAGCTGTAGGGTTGCACAATTAATGAAAATAAAACTGAAATCACATTATGGCTCAGTGTGAATATCAATCGCAAAGGCTGTGATTTAATTACCAAAATACATGTACTGCATGTTTCAGAGTGAAGCATGGCACTGTGTTCATTAACATATGAGCAGCTCATGATCCAGTGTTTTCAGTGTTTGGGTCACTTGTAATGTGCATTTGGAAACACAAAATGCTCCCAAAGAAATCTTCCAAATTTGTAACAGAAAGCGATTAAACAGTAAACTGGATTTTGTCAACACAAGAGAAGTTTTAAGGGCTCCCTACAGTCTTATGCCAAAATAAAAGTTTGATGGTTTAAAAAAAAAAGAAGAAAAGACGACATTAAGAAATAATATTAGACAAATATATTAGTATTTAATTTTACACTTTTACTGTAAAATTTAAATATTAAATATTTTTAAATACTATATTTTTTCAATAAAATATATTTAAAAAAATATATATATATTCATATTTTTATTCAGTAATAATAATAATTATTATTATGAGTATGATTATTGTTATTACTGAAATTATTTTTGTTCAGTAATATTAATAAAATAATAATAATAATCATTATTACTATTATTATCACTGAATAAAAAATGTAATTATTGTTTATGATGATGATGATGATTATTATTATTGTATGCTTTTATTATATAGTTATATTATTTTTCAAACACTTTTTTTTTCAGCCAAATTGCAAAAAAAAACAGTAAACATGGAGATTTTTTGTAATTGCATTATAAATCACAATTTTTATCAGGGGAAAAAATCACATTCATTGTATTTGTATGTAAAAGACCAACCAGTACATTCTTCTGTTGTGTTCTACAGAAAAAGGGGTGATCTACCCCTTTAAGAAGTGACACATTTCATGGACTATGTGAAGGATCCACCCAAATGCTTTGACATCATGGTAATATTTAGTGCCATCATAATTAGAACATCATGTGCACATGAAGACATCTGGAGGACTGCGAAGTACTCAAAAAGTTCATTTCTCAGTTTACACCACACGATATGATAGATGCAGGAACATGCATCCCTTGAAACACTCCAGGATCCAGTTCACAGTCTGGGATTCAGTCTGCTGTGTCATAAATTACAGCTCAGGGCGATCTGCAGGAGATGATGTTTGTTGTAACATCGTGGGCCAGAACATCCCTGCAAGTCAAGGGATCCCAAATATAGGTAGATCGAAGGAGGGAGACACCAGTGGAGAGTACGAGGGAGATGAAGAAAAAGGGTAAAAAGATGAGAGAGAGAGAGAGAGAGAGAGAGAGCTCTGGTTTGTATTATGTGCTATTCCGAGCCGGGTGGTCCAAAGTTGCTTGGTTGAAGCAGTAAATTTAACTATTGCTCTCTCCAAAACAATCCAGCCTCGGAGCTTTTCGGCTACGTGTAAGGGGGTCATTAACCATTTATGGGATAAGACAACACAGGCCATGTCAGGAACACAAAGGTGAGGAGGTGAGGAGAGAGAGAATAAGTTGTAAATGTAAGAATAAAAGTAAGTAAAACAGACTAAATGAACTCTCGATACTGTTGTGAAAACCACTAACTGTTACACAGTAGTCACACTAGACAGAGGCAAACTATTTCACTTCAGTAACATATAAATGACATTTCCTTATCCAAATGCAGAGATAACGCTCAGTTCTGCAGGAACGGGATGGTTTCAGGGGTTTGTAAATACCCTCCAGATCGATCATGCTTTATATTACTGTCGTGACAAGATCTCAAGCTGCTTATTTCCAGGAACCTGCAAATCTTTATTCGAAATTGAAGTTAAGTTTGTAAAGGTTGTTGCCTACTTTAAATCTTATCGTTTATGTGGAATGTCTTGTTGTACTGTAATCTGTTTGTGTTTTCGTGAATACCTTGTTGATCTGATCCATTCCATTATCTTTGTGATTTTCTTTGAACACAGCAACCTTTGATGCTAAAATAAGAAACCAAAGAGGTTTTGTTGGTGCTTCTGTGATGGAGGATCACCTAAGTTTCTCATTTGAAAGCTAAGAATATGATTTTTATGTTGTTCTCTTCTTGGCTTTTTATGGTGATGGTGCTCAAGCAGTGGAGAAAGAGAAACTGCTGCGTTTGATGTAGATTTCTAGATTTAAAGGGATAGTTCACCCATAAATCTACATTTTGGCTTTTTTTTGGTAATGAACATTTCCACCACATCTCAAATTATATATTGTGTTTTGAGATGGAAAGGATTACATTTTAAAATTTAATAATAAAAAAAATAGCCTTTTTCAGAATGTCAGTCCAAATCCGATTTAGTCCCATTTTGATCATGTGTGAACAGCAAAAAAAAATCATATGAAATTCGATTTTTACAAATCTGTGTCAGGCTAAATTTATATGTCGCATTTTTGGAAATCTGTTTCATTCTGACCGCTCGGATCGGATTTAGCGATCGCATTCTCACGCTACGTAAAACGTAAACAGACATTGTTTGCAGAAAACATGTGGAATGTCTTAGCAGAAATGAGGCTGTATTGTTGTGAAGTGTAAGTTAAGAGGAAAATGGCCTTATAGAGCTGGTCTACACACATCTTTGAGTTTTGAGACCGGGGGAGACAACAGTATGGAATTAATCTGCATATTCCAGCTTCCTACGTTCTGCCGCTGCATCATAAATCATGATATAATCCAGCACAACGGCAACATCTGTATAGCAAAGTGTATTGCTGTTATTGTTGTTTTTAGCATAGACATACCAATTCAACATCATTCCCTTAGAAACCAATGCAGATATTCAGATATTCAAATCGTATCTGAACAGTTGCGCTACACAGTGTGGACACAGTCACTCATTTAGATCGGATTACAATCGGATATGCACAAAAATCGGATTTGAACTGACAGTCAGAACAATGCTTCAGTCTTTTATTTGTATTTCGTCTGTATTTTAGACTTCTCAATCTAGATCCCAGGGGCATCTCTGCAGTTTCACGTCATTGAGGAATGACAGGGGAGCATGAATTACCTATTGTTCACCCTCCAACTGGGGGAAAAATGAGTTGGAGATAACTGAGAGAGGATGAAAAGAAGAGAGAGAGGGAGAGAGAACAATAATGACACTGTCTCATCTCTGTCGTCAGTGGGAAACGGGCTCAAAGGAATTAGGCATCTTTGGTCTGAGCCATCCTGGATTACACTGGCTTGCCTCTTGTCTGTGAAAACTCACTTGGGAAACAATTGGTGGAACTAATTACAAGTTCAGTTCAGGCAATCAAACTTTGTCTTTGGGTTTTTTGAGGGGGAAAAGTTAGATAGAGAGAGAAAGACATGTATATCATCTTATGAATATTTGTTATTTTGAAACGTAGGAATTCCAGGAACGATTATATTGGCAGATTCATTTTTTGGTTTCTTTTTTGCATTCACTAAGCGACTTTATCTAAGACAGGAGGGAACGTCTCCCTCAGGTTGTTCATGTTGGCTGATAGCTTTTGGCATTTAGCTGTGCAGACGGTAGATTCGGTGCTGAGCAGATGAGGGATCGCCTCCCTTACCGGCTGCCAGTGATAAACACGATTTTGATCTGCTTGTTATTAGCACATTCCATGAAGGCTCTTACCTTCTGATTTATCCTGCTTCTCCACATTAAATGGTTTAAAAGCTGTCAACCTCGTAGTTCCCTGTCGTAAAAACAAAATTGACGTAAACATCTTTAGACTGTTTTGAAACCTTAGAGTCTTCATGTGAGGAAAAGGAAAGGAAAGCATAGTAGAAGGCTTTGACTGAGGAAACTTGATGTCTTTTCTACTTTCGAGTATCAAAGCAGCTTAGTTTTTTTATGTTTTTGTCTATGGGTGTAAAATTGTATTTCTTTCATGCTATACAAGATAAGTAATACTGTAAATAAAACACAGGCGTTTCAGCTAAGAATGTGCTACAAGGGACACCAGATGAAGGCAGACGCCTGCTGCGATATAAAAACTGGCCAGTTGATGATGCACTGGAGAGCTTTTCAAAGCCACAGGGCATATTTCAAGGGCAGAGGAATGAAAGCTGAGGTTTCTGGTTTGGGGTCATCAGCGGAGTCAAGAACAAGAATCCCTCATGGAGCTCTGACAGGAAGTCATCATGCATCGCCCAATTATGAGCTTGTTAAGTGTGCGTATGTCTGAGGATGTCTCCCTAATCTGTTTTTGTTATGTTAGTATGGACTACATTTTGGCAAAATGCACATGGAAACGCTGCGGATGTAAAATTGAGTACAAACAAATGTGTTGGGGGGGGGGTTATTAAATAAATCTGTGCTGGTTTTGCTTTCGGTTTCTTTTCAAAGCAGTTTAGCTGATTTGATTTCTTTTTAGTGTGTGTTTCTGAAGCCCTCCAGCCCACCCAAATCCCTTGTGACACTTCAAGTATCTTTATTAAGCTATGCAAAGCGTATTTTCTTTAATAAACTATGAAATGTACAGATAAACACCTCGACATCAGAAAGAAGCACTCCTTTTCACTCACTTGTCGCAGCATGATGTTAGTAAAGACCCACGAGACGTTAACTATCCTCAGACACTGTTTCTGCTCCTAAATGTTTACACAAGTGCCATTTTTAAGACCTACCTAACCTCAGCTGGTCCTGCTTGTTTAAAGTAATATATCAGACCCACCAACTCTTAAGGGCACTCACTGAAGTCTGGGAGAGTTCACTAAGGTTCACAGAGCGTAATGTGTATGTATTCTTACTGTAAATATTTCCTTAGCTGTACATGTGTCATGTGCCTCTTTTTCAAGCAGTCCCCAATACTAAACTGGGTTTAATTTGTTATTTGTTAATAACAAATCTTGAGCATACCATAGACACAATGATCAGGAATCGTTACAGTCACGATATTAATGAAGCATGTATTAATCATGGTTGACATTTCTACATATACACTACCATTCAACAGTTTGGGCTCAGTAAGATTTTTTTAAAAGAAAGGTCAGTGTCATTTTGAATGTCTTACAGTTTGTAGTTCCAGTTCTCGCCACTAGTGCAAAAATGACTTCACCTTTACAGCTCTAAAGCTTTTGTCTTTTGCCATAGTTATCACATTAGATCTTCAGCATCAGTCTCTAATCCCCCAGCAGACGCTATGATGCATGATTCAGATCTGGGCTGAACTCTCACAGGATCTGGAAATGATAACATCTCCCTACAGGACCTCAAGGTAATGATTATGATAACATGATACACGTGTGAATTCCCTGCCCCCTTCATTCCTGCACAAAGATCATTAACCCCAATGTTCGCTGCACAACACATTATGCCAGCCTGATGCAAACACATGTGCAATATAAATGTCCATACTGTAACTCCTTCTGAGAGTGCAGAGAGATTATGAAATGTAATCCGCCGGCTGAGATTACAAGGACAGGGTGGAGGGGTGGCCGGTTGTGAAGGTAATGCGATCTTTTTGGCAAAAGTAAAGGATGATGTGGAATAATCAGCTCCAGTATGCTGGCACCCTCAGCTCTGTGTCGTTCTAGATGCCCTCAGAGTCCTGAGGGTTGACAGACAAGAGGAAATGGAGTAATGAAGAAGACATTATGGAAGACTTTTTGGGGTGAAAACTCAAACATAGTGTTTAAACAGTGTTCTCTGTATGGGCAGAGATTCATAACAAACCAAACTGAAGATCCACAGTGGCAAGTCGCTCATTTTGGTGGTGATTACTAAGTTGTATAACAATACGTGCCAATATTATAAAATGATCCATAAATTAAGAGTCTGTTTGGAAAGCAAATTTTAGGGTTAGTTGCTGGCAAAATAGTTTTGGATATTCATTTCCTCATCACTGTTCCCATGTCATTCATCATATTTTGTCACCACTGGACTTGCTTTTCTTTCTGAGGCCCACTCAGCTTATTGACATCACCAAAGGTTATTTCAAAAGCAGGTTATTACTTTTTAATTAAAGGTTATGTCATCTGAATAAATATATTATTATAATTACAAAATTACTCAGAATAATATACAACAATTAATCATTCACATTAAGGCTAGGAATGTGCATTAGAAAACCAAATGGGTCCGTTTTGATTTCATGTTGACTTAAAGCAAACTATAGTTTCTTTATAAGCAGATATTTTCTAAAGACTACTGGGGTTTATATCAACTATATTTGAAATGGCTAAGTGCTTTTGTTATGTCTTTGCTTTATGAGTTCATGGCTGTAACATATATTTATAGTTGAACATAAGTGTCCTAAAACAAGTCTGCCTTTATTCTTTATTGAGAATCCATACAGCTTCTTAAATTATTCTAGGCATAATACGCCTCAGAATATTTCCATTCCAATTTGGGATGTCTGAAAGCAGCAAAGGCCACGGAAGGCCGAGATGGAGTGAAGCTATATGAATTGCCTCAGTACAAGAATTCCATGAAGATAAATGATTTAGCACCTTGAGTTGTCAGGGAAAAAATTATCTTACCACAGTGGAATGTCATCTTCTTCCCTTTGCCAAAAATAGGATGGAAATACTTAGCTGGAAAGCTACATGTACTAGAACAGCTAATAATTTGCTTAAAGAAGCCACATCTGGTATGCTCCTTACAGCTAAGGTTAAGAGACTGACAAAACTAGAACTCTAGGCCCTTGCCAGGCAGCGGCTGAGAATAGGCCTGAAGTTAAACAAAAATCTTAACTACAGGAAATTAGCCTGTTATCATAACAAAAGCATTTACATTGGCCAACGGCCAGTGTCACACATTAAAACCACTTGTTTACTATTTTTAATAAAGCCAGAAGTTTACATATAAATAGTGGAGACTCTTGCAAAGCAGCTGCGGATTTCAATGGTTTATTTAGAAAAATCTCAGCCAAAAAACTGCTGCACATTCACAGAACAAGTGCAAAAAGAGTTTGTGGTGACGCTTATCAGCTGCTGTGGAAGGCAGAGTTGATTATCTTTAGAGTATTGCTGTTGTAAACCTACAAACTGACTGAATCTCTCAGCTGTGCTACAGATGGAGATATAATTACATCTAATTATTAGCATATATAACTAAATAAATAATTATTTTGAGCATTATAAAGCACATTGCTCCGTTTAAGCATCCCGTTCTGCCTGACAACAGCAACACTGGCTCAACCAATGGCGTGAGTTTGAGGCGGGGCTATTGGTGTCTGATGTGGAGGGAGTGTTTGGAAACCTGTTTGAAAGCAGTCATTATTTTTGGAATTCTATGTGGTGCCACTAGTATTTTAGAAATGAAACACTTGAGCTTTTAAGAAAAAATACTTATTCATTGCAAATCTGTCATTTGTTGTACCATAGTCAGGTTTTTATTTCAGTAAAATCTGAGCTGAAGTTTATGCAGAGAGATATATTCTGATATTCCAGTCAACAATGTGGACCAGATTCACCCTGTGTCTCAGCTCTGTGGTTATTAAATCTGAGCTTAGTCACCAGTGCTTGCATGCTGACTTGAATAGTGTGCAAAATAAATGTTGGGACCCGGGGACTGTGCGGCACCCTTGTTAAGACAGAACCCTGCCGAGAAAAGTGTTACGTAAAGGGGGGAAAGCAGCTGGGAACACTTAGAGCAAAGTACGGAAATTAAACTTCAGAAAACAAAGCAAAAAGGGTTTTCTTGTGTTTCCAATTCCACTGGTAAGAAAAAGGAGGACCTATTTCTGCTTTAGGGATGTTAACTGATTCGTCTGCCAAAACGGCATGTTTCTGTTAGTTCCTCATGAATTTTTTTTTCAAATAAAACAGCTTGAAAAAGGTCAAGTAGGGAGTGGTCAAAATGGCGGGGATGTGACATCATGCCCAATTATCCACTGAGAAAATCTGTTTGCTTCTCAAATCAGGCACCAATCAAATTGCTCTCATTCATCCTTATCTGAAGACCAAGCTGCTTTGATCCCAAGTACACTTAATGGCAGAGAGACTTGCAGCCTCTATCATAATGGCCTGTTGATTATGAATGGAGATCCAAACAATTATGCTTCTCCCTTTGGTCTGTTTAACTTAATACCAGTTTTCCTGAACTATTACCGTGGTATTATTAACCCCAACCCTATACATCAGAGAGACAATATAGAGTCCAGTCTTCCGGTTATTAACATTTAAAGAAAGATATCAATGTCTGAAAAAGCTGGATATAAACCTAATGAGACAAGTAATTAGAAAAACATCTTAATGTATCTTTCTTTCTGTTTAATTATCACTGAGAAACACAAAACCACACACATTGTACCTAAATTACAATATTCTGACAGGAGACCCAGAGGAAGTGCATTATACTATCTCACAGTAATCCATGTCTCGTTTATGGTGGTCTACAACATAGATGAGAGAGGCCTCATCAACATACTGTACACCCATCTGTCGAATTACCGTAATGAAATGGTTTGCTTCTGGCTGCACAAGCCTCTGTTACCGCATTTCGATTTATAACAATCAGTGCACCGTTTATGAAAAATAGCCCTGTCTGGGCAGAAACTCAAATTTTTAAGCAGGGTTGTGTGTGAATGTCTTATTTGTTTCCCTACCAAAATACCTCCATTATTCAAAAGGCAAACAAACCGCCAGGAGATTTTCGGCACACAACAGTATCTCAGCATCAGAGGAAATGTAAGGCAGGGGACCAAACTCGAAGTACAATCTACAGTCTCTCCTCACTCTCATTTCCCCCATTTTTTTCCTGCTTCACAATGAATTCCAGATGTGTGTGTGAGTTTAAGTGAAATTGAGTTGGTGGTGGGGGCTGAACTTATTTCCTGCGTGTTCTTCACCTATTACACTGCAAGTGAAGGCAGGCGTTGAGAGTATGAGGAACCTTTTAGGGTGTTTTGGGGGTGAAGGGATAACTGGTGTATAAATAAAAACCATATAAACATATAAAAATATATTCACATCAATGTTAAACTTTGTGAAAACAACGCCTGAAAGCCATTTGTGTTCTTTGGCTTCTTACTGTAATACTGATCCATGCTGTCATACTGATTTCCATTTTGCGTGACCAGATTTAGCAAATCATTAAGGATTTGAATTCTTGTTTTAAAAGTGAAATAGTGTGTTCCCTAAACACTAAACTAAGGCTTTAAATCCAAACGCACAATTGTGAGTTTGAATCCAATTCACATTGTGTTCTTTCTATTAATTCACCCAAAGTATTAATAAAGTTGGCTGTTTTTAAATTTATAGGGTTAGCCAGAGGCTCAAGAGTTTTCCAATGTTTTACTAGTTCACTTTGTAACCTGCCATTACTGAAGCTAAGCAGAATCAAATGAAAACTGTTGGAAAAGAGACTTGAAAAAACTAAGAAAAGAAAACAAACCCTTTTCATTCTGATTTGTGTGTGTGTGTGTGTGTGTGTGTGTGCGCGCCTCAGTGTTCACATATATCTATATTCATGTGTATGGGTCAGAGCGTGTGTGGTCTGCTTGCACAGTGCAACCCCTGAAATAGAGTCATGACTAAAAGAAAAATACTCTCTCTATTTTTAATAAATCTTAAATCCTCTCAGCCTAAGGGCCAGAGAGTTTAACCATGATATGTTATACAGAAACAGCCCTTATTGCATGCATCCAAGATGTGTGCACCTCAGGCTTATTTCAACATTTCGTTGAGTTGCCGACCAATCGGTGTTGCACTTATTTAGGAGTCTTTATATAACATAATAATCAACATATGTTAGGCTTTTTTGTTTTGTGATTTTTTGTATTTTGTATTTTCAGAAAATGACTTGAGCATTTGAAGTCACAACACAGACTGTACAAACATGTAAAATGTTACTGATGCTGTAAAAATTGATACTTAATAGCAGAGTTATCATTTCATCGTTAACATAGCAGTGGTATGATACACCAAATCTACCAAATATTGACCCAATAGGTAGCATATATAATTAGTTTAGTTTAGTTTAGTTTATTGTCCTTTCGGAAATTATTTTTGTATCTGTGGTAACCCTTCAGTCATCAACAACAACAGTTTACAAATACAAACAAACATCTACAGATTACAACACAAATACAACAAACAACAACAACATCCCTCTCACAACAACAGAATCACTGCCACAGATGTAAACTGTGATATCACAAGAATTTATTTAACAGAGATATACTGGAGGATATAAAAGATCTTTGTGCACAGGCAGTCCGTAATAATGGTACCCTATACCTTCGACCAGATGGTAACAACTCATATTCACCATAAAGAGGATGTAATACATCCCAAAGTATTGCATGGCTTTTCCTCACAGCTCAAGATTCACATGACAAGATTTTGTCAGACTGTGTTGCTGTTTACCTGAAATCTTACTAGCCATATTGAAAATATGAATTCATACAGAATTGACCCCTGGGGAACATAACAAGAGAGGTGAGTTGCCGAGGATGGTCACCAAGTCTGATGGAAAATCTCCTATTCAACAGGTAAGACCATAACTATTTAAGTACAGTGCTTCTAATTCCAATACAATGTTCCAGACAAGATAAGAGAATCCCATTAAAGTCAAAAGCAGAGCTCAAATCTAAAAGCACTAAAGCCATAGTGTTGCCAGTATCGGTAGTCATAAAAAATATTATAAAACACTTTTAAGAGGGCAGACTTAAGTGCTGTGTAAGGCTTTAAAACCATTTTGAAAAATGCCAGAGATGAAATTTTTAATCGCATAATTCTGCAGTTTTTTTTCTGCAGGATTTTTCTATAATTTAAATAGGAACAGTAGGTTAGAAATGGGTCTATAATTCGAGTATATAGCAGAATCAAGTGTGGGTTTGTTTAAGGAGAGGAGTCAAAGTTGTAAGCGGGTACAGTCCCAGTCACAAGGCAGTTGTTAATAATATTCAAGATCTGGGTCAACAGTATCAAAATCATTTTTACAAATAGTGAGGGAAGAATATCATGGTGGTGGTGGTGGTGGCG